>NC_080392.1:4708335-4925835 GCF_028751815.1 Salvia miltiorrhiza | reverse complement strand
AATCTTATAGTGTCCTTTAAAATGTTGTAGCGTCAATTACAATCTTATTGTGTCATTTGCATATCCAAATAATGTCAATTTCAACCTTATAGTGTCAATTATACCAAATATCATTTAAAATGTTATCATGTCAATTTCAATATTATAGTGTCATTTAAATATATATATTAAAAGTGCCATTTAAATATAAATACAGTAGTATTTATTAACGCAAATGATGTCATTTATCGAGAAAAAAATGTTATCTACCAAGAAAGAAAAATGGTGTCATTTAGATATATTAAAAGTGTCTTTTACTAAGCTAAACAGTGTCATTTTTGTTTACTAAGAAGCATTCTTTTCACACTCATCTGAATCTTTGCTTCCATTGACACTCTCTTCTGCACTTGGAGTTCAAGATACGCATGCATGAGCAAAAATAGTAAATGACACTTGAAATATTTGTAAATGACATTATTGAACTTAATAAATAACACTATTTATTCAACTTTTTATTCATTGAGACATTTTAACAAACACCTTGACCACAATCCACAGTGACATGCTTAAGCTATATTTAGAACAGTGGAGCACCCTTAAATTTGAGCTAGTCATTTCAAGAGAAAATATAATAATAGTCACAAATTCTCTATTCACTAAGATCAACCTGCATAAGATAAAGAGAGTACTTTGTACTCCGCCGCCGCCGATTCCATCATCAAGTCGCCCGACACCTCGCTCACGTTATTGTTCCGCTGCAGAATCGAGCGGGAAAGCCACTGATTGTTGGAAGCCGGCGAGGATGAGCCGGAGTTGGTGTGTAGATTCAGGAAATTGGCGTGATTAGGCTGCCGAAGGATTGCGCTGTTGAGCCAGGTCGGCGGCCGCTGGTGGTGGTCGGTCGGCTTCCCGTCGAGGAGGATATTCCGGAGAACTGATGAATTATCCGGCAAGTGATCGTCGCCGAAATGCTGGAGAGCCATTTCTTGCGATAAATGGTTGGGAAACGCCATGGATATAGCTAGCTAGTTGTATTTAGGTTGAAAAGTGTCATTTCCTAAGACAAATAGTATTCATTGAATTTTTGACTGGGAAAGGGATTTGCGCGCATTATGTGAGCGCAACTTTTAGGCGGCGCTCATTTAAGTTTTTGTGAATACTATATAACGGCATATCATATGGAATACAATTTATTTGAAACATAGTTTTAGTAAAGCCCATTAAAACATTGTGTAACAAATTGGCAATGAGAAAAGGTTTGATTCAAACTACGGAGCCCATCAAACTTAAGGCATTTATTTTGATCCAGTTACTCATCGCCTATGACCAAAATAAAAGGGAACTTTTTCCACTAAAGATTGGGAATTTATTTTGTTTTAGAAAAATAATGTACGTGAAATTAACAGCTAGCCTTGTAATAACTGTTGTGGAAAATTATTTTCTTTCAGAAAACTAAATTATAACATTTCACATCAAAATAGGCTTTTTTTTTTTTCTTTCTTTTTTTACAAAAGGTATCCGTTTAATGTACTTAATTTTGAGCTTCTGGCACAAAATGGTGCTGTGAATTATGGATTTGAGTTTTGAAGTTTGTTTTACTTTTCTTGCTTCTAAACCAATCCATATATTGACTTGTTATCTTGTTTAGGTTAATAACAAATTTTAGGGGAACAAAGCCATAGCTTAAGATGAACCTATTTCTTTAGTTCTTTGTTGCTTATGAAATTGCTTCTTGATTTGTAGTGATAATCTCATATATAGTTCCTTGTGATACAGAAGAATATTAATGTTCTTTCTATTTATTTTTTATTTTTTTCTGTTTGATTCCATTATTTGATAATTAGCGAACATGTTCTATTCAATTCTTTTGCTAAAATACAGGTTTCTGATCTGCAAATACAAACAAATCCAAATGAGTTAATTTAGGGTTTACGGCATGATAATTGTATGCTAGCCATCGATTTCACGTTTTTTTATTTATTGATCAAACAAATTATGTAACTTAATTATGTTACAATAGGTTATTGATGCTAAAACATCGACGACAAGTTGAATGTTCTCTCTATCAAGTCATGAATGTATATACATGCTTTAAAATAAAAAAGCATGCGTTGTTTTTTCATCACTATTTTCTCTATGTCATATTATTATCGGGAGACCCAAACCCTTGTTCACGATATATTGTTTTCACTTTATGGACATTATATATATATTTTAGAAAAGTGGTAGATAGTACTTGATAATAATGATATTATTGTGAGTGAAATTTATATCTCACTATTGTGAGTAAAAGTTTATGAATCCTACTACTATAAATAAAAATGAAAACGATATTATAAACGGACCAAAATGATAAAATAGAAACGATATCGTTAACATAAGAAGTATATATATCTAACCTTCGTCTTCAACAAGAACAGACTTAATTGCTCAAGGCTAGACATTATTTTATTTTGCATTCCATCATTTTATAATTGATAATGGAACGCACTATATCAAATAAAGTTGATACATATACACATAATGTTGTTATAGATATATCAAAATTCTTAAAAGTACACACTTTTTTTTTTCTAATCAAGATTTACAACATGAACTCTGAATTGTTTTATTTAGCATGTCATCCTACGTAATACATACTCCCTCCATTTTTTATTTAAGTGTCCTCAATTGTCAAATTAATTATACATACCAATAAAATAAGAAATTTACATTTATAACTTTATTAATTATCATAATAAATGTATATATACAACTAATTCTATATTCTAACAAAGAATGTCATAATTATATTCTCAAATTTTAAAATGTGACACTTATGGAGGAATAAAAAAAAATAGGACATTTGATAACAAAAATGGAGGAGGGAGTATATTTTATACATATTAGGGTAAAGGTCACTTTCTGTCCCATCGTTTGAGCGAATTCTCAAAAATGTCCCACCCTAACGATAATATCAAAACGGTACCCAACCTATCACAAAAATATCGTCTGTGTCCTACAAAAAAAATTCGGTAATCGGAAACTTACGTGGATTGCCGGAGTTACAGCATGGCAAATTCACGTGGACTCATTTAATCTAGGTGGAATTAGTTTTTATCAGCAATTGAAAAAAGACCCAGAACGGCACCGTTTTTCACGTCTTCTATCTCTTCTTAGTAAGAAAAAAAAGATTGAAACTTCAAACTTCTCTCCTGAAAAAACGCAGCTGCCTTCCTTGAAAAAACTTGTTTCCTGCCAAAAATCTTATCAGACTTCATTGAAATCACGGCGGCCTGAAATTGGCTGGGTCACTGGGAATCGCGGTGGCCTGAAATCGGGTTCATCTTCTTCAAATCGCATTGTTCTGCTGAAGAAGCCCTAACATTCGCGGTGTTCTTCAATCTAGGGCTAAAGTCTAGGCGTCTGAAATATCGACATCCCCAATCGCGGTGTTCTTCAATCTAGAGCTAAAGTCTCTCTGCATATTTGTTCCTAAATTCCTTTCAAAAAATTTCAGCATGAATTTGTTCCTAATTTGAATAAGTTTTCGAAAATTCCCAAATTTCTTGTCTCTACTACTATGTCTAATTTGATGGAATAAGTTTTCGAATTAGTTTCTAATGATGAAAATTTCATGGCTGCCTTTAAATTTTGAAGCTAGAGCAGAATATGAAACTAAGAGTTCTCCATTCTTTGATCTAGGTTGAGAGATTTTTATCGAGAAATTGAAGATTGAATTCGCTAAGAGAGAGGAGAAGAAGACTGCCGCGTCTGAAACTAGGGCAAATGCCAAGACAATTGAATAAGATATAAGAGAGAGAAGAAGAAGACGTGAAAAACGGTGCCGTTCTGGGCCTTTTTTCAATTGCTGATAAAAACTAATTCCACCTAGATTAAATGAGTCCACGTGGATTTGCCATGGTGTAACTCCGGCAATCCACGTAAGTTTCTGATTACCGAATTTTTTTTGCAGGACACGGACGATATTTTTGTGATAAGTTGTGTACCGTTTTGATATTATCATTAGGGTGGGACATTTTTGAGAATTCGCTCAAACGATGGGATATATAGTGACCTTTACCCTACATATTATACACCGAGTTCCTTGAATATATATTACGCACAACTAATTTTATCCAATCTCGTGCTCGTGCCAAAACTCAATATCATTCAATAATTTATATAGTGTTTAGTGGTTAGCCTAGCTCAAACTTTTAAGTAATCATTTTCTTAAATTTATTAAAAATTATACGGTATCATCATCATTGCGCTGTCCGAATCAAATATATACTAAAATATTTCTAAACACAATTAATGAAATAAACCTTGGGGGAATGACTCAACCTTCACTCCGGATTGATAGGGATATGTATGCCTCCTTTCACATGGGACTACCATGATCCCCTCTTCTTCAGACATATAACTATATGTTTTTCATATTATAATAACATAAACTCATTAAATTTTTATAAAATTGGGTTAGCGGAAATGCATTATCTAGAGGAATTATATATATACGTACATAACCTCTACGGTTCTACCCATATTTTTCAGACCTTGGAGAGTTGAAAATACACTCTACTTTCGTCCTCTTTAATTATAAAGTATGCTTAGCATACACATGTATAAAAAGCTCATTAATTATTTCTTCCCATTTTAATACCACGTCGACTTGTCGGTCTTCGTTATTTTAAGGGTATGTTTGCTTTGAGATATGAAAAATGAATAAACTCAATTTATCACTTAATATCTCGTTTATTTTGACATAATAAAAAATTCGGACAATACTTTTTTCCTTAGGCAAGATATTATTTTATACTTAAGAGAGTGTTATAATTTTAAGAGTAGTGATATTTGAACACCAGGTGTCCGGTTTTTTACCTGCTTAGAGTGTGGGCCGGTTTTATGGATTTAGTATATTTACTGATTTATCCTTGATTTATTCCATCCATTTTCTTTCTTTTTTTATGCCATTTTATGTACAGTTTTTCGGCCATTTGTTTCCTTTGTTTTCGGTTAATTAGTTTGTTTCCTTTATTTTTTAAGCCTTTGTTTCTTTATTTTTATGTTTTTATTTTGGGAAATTTTATAATTTATATAATTCAATTTTTTTTTTAATTTTTGTTCGGTTTTGTTTTTAATTTATTTGTTTTTAAATTTAATTATTGATTTGTTAATAATTTAGTGTTTCTTGTTATAATAATTCTAGATTTGTTTCTAGCTATTTTTTTTTTCTAAATTAATATTATTATTTTTTTCAAAAATTATTTCTCCTAAATTTTGTGTTTATTTGTTTTTTATTAATTTGTTTCAACTAATTTTGTGTTTCTCCTTAAAATAATACTCCCTCCGTCCCGTTAATCAAGTCCCCTTTCTTTTGGGCACGGGTATTAAGGAGAGTAGTATTAAGAAAAAAGTTGTATGGCCCACATATTTATGGGTTTGTTAATTAAATTTTAAGCATTGTTAACAGTCCTCTTCCATTTGTTGTTGCCGGTGGTGAGCGAGCAGCCGGAATAGTGAATGCCGCCGGTGCGAGTCGCCGGAACAGTGAACAGAGAATAAAGCTTATGAATACCACAACTTCTGAACACCAAAACACCATAATTTCGAAACAGTGAACATAGGAGAGAAATCTTTCAATTATGAACACCAAAACACAAATCAAAAAATGGAAAATTTCTGGAAATCAAAACACCAAAACACCACCATCTCTCGGCCGAAAAATGGAAATTTTCTGGAAATCAAAACACCAAAACACCACCATCAAAAAATGGAAATCAAAAAATGGAAATTTTCAATATGAGACGACAAATCAAAACACCAAAACACCACCATCTCTCGGCCGACGGCGAGAGGTGGTGGGCGAGAGCCGGAGGCGGAGGGCAGCGACAGTTGCGGCGGCGAAAGGGTGGAGGCGAGCCCTAATTTCTGGAAAAAAAAAGAGTAGGAGAGAGGAGGCAGCCGAGGGCGAGAGGTGGTGGGCGAGAGCCGGAGGCGGAGGACAGCGGCTGCTGCGGCGGCGCAAGGGTGGAGGCGAGGCTAATTTCCGACGAGCCCTAATTTCTGGAAAAGAAAAAAAAAGAGTTGGAGAGAGGAGGCGGTGAGGCGAAGTGAGAAGAGGGGTGGTGGGCGCTCTACGCCGCCGCTGCAACGAGCTCGCGAGGGTGGCAGGGGCGGCGCAAGGGTGGAGGCGAGAGGGCGGCAGATGCAGGGGTGGGCGCTCTTCAGATGCAGATGCAGAGGGCGGCGCAAGGGTGGAGGCGAGAGGGCGCAAGGGTGGAAGTGGGAGGGCGGCGAGGTGGCGCGATGGTGGAGGTGGGTGGGCGGTGGAGGTGGGAGGTGGGAGATGACGATTTGAGAGAGAAGAGAGAAGTGAGGAGAGAGAGAGAGAGAGAGGGGGAGGGGGCAGGTGGGTTGGTTTGTGAGATGAGAGAGACATAATTAAATCAACTAATCAACCCCTAATTAATGCCAAAAAAGGAAAGGGGACTTGTTACATGGGACGTCCCAAAAAGGAATACGGGACTTGAATATTGGGACGGAGGGAGTACAAGATTTGTTTTTGGATATTATTTTTTAATTTTTTTGAAAATTAGATTTTTTTATAAGATAAAAATAATATTATTTATTTTATCTAATATAAAATTATGTTATAATTTCGGATATTTATATTGCTAAAATTTTGTTATTTTTATTTATTTCCACTAATTTGTTTCCTATTATTAATTAATTAATTAAATTTTAGGATTTGTTAGGATTTGTTTTCATAACAAACCCTTGATACACATTTTGAAGATTTAAAAAAAAATCAAAATAAGGAAAAAGATGTTTGAGGGATTTGAACTTGAGACCTCTATAAAATGTGAATGATACTTTGTCACCTTGTCTGGTAGTGGCAACAACATAAGTCTTTAGTTAGAATTGATAATAAAATGATTCATGCGATTGGACATCGAGTGAATAATTTAAATAACATATTCATTACATTATTTCAACTCTTATAATAAAGTATTAATTAATTGAAGTAAATTAGTGAATATGAGAAAAAAAATGATTGATACGAATGTATTTCGCTCGCAAGACTATTTAACATAGACTTGAATGAAAAACTGTGTATTATTGTTAATAATACAATGAGGTGAAATGATTCATATGGTTCATATGAATATATTTCGCTCGCAAGACTATGTAACGAAGTCGATTCAATTCAGTTATTCGTTATAAAATAAAAGTTTATTAATTAATTTAAGTTAAATTAGTGAATTTGAGGATAAACGTAATAAAATGAGGTGAAATGGTTCATATGAATATATTTCGCTCCCAAAACTATGTTTAACAAGTCGATTCAATTATTCATTATAAAATAAATATTTATTAATTATTTTAAATTAAATTAGTGATTTTGAGGAAAAATATAATAAAAGGAGGTGAAATGGTTGATATGAATGTATTTCGTTTGCAAGGCTATGTATAACAAGTCGATTCAACTATTCGTCATAAAATAAACATTTATTAATTATTTTAAGTTAAATTAGTGATTTTGAGGACAAATATAATAAAATGAGGTGAAATGGTTGATATGAATGTATTTCACTCGCAAGACTATGTATTACAAGTCGATTCAACTATTCGTTATAAAATAAATATTTATTAATTATTTTAAATTAAATTAGTGATTTTGAGGAAAAATATAATAAAATGAGGTGGAATGGTTGATATGAATGTATTTCACTCGCAAGACTATGTATTACAAGTCGATTCAACTATTCGTTATAAAATAAATATTTATTAATTATTTTAAGTTAAATTAGTGATTTTGAGGAAAAATATAATAAAATGAGGTGAAATGGTTGATATGAATGTATTTCACTCGCAAGACTATGTATTACAAGTCGATTCAACTATTCGTTATAAAATAAATATTTATTAATTATTTAAAATTAAATTAGTGATTTTGAGGAAAAATATAATAAAATGAGGTGGAATGGTTGATATGAATGTATTTCACTTGCAAGACTATGTATAGCAGGTCGATTCAACTATTCGTTATAAAATTATATAACATATACTTGTAGACAATGTATTATAATATAGTATTGAAGTCGATTTGATAATAAAAAAATGAACTACTATAGTGTAAATAATGAAGTCGAAATAATTATACTCAATGAAATGAAGTTGAATTAATTAATTGAATTAAATTAGTGAAGTTTTAACAAAAAATGAATCATATGATGGGGTTTTTCTCGGAAAGCTATATAACATATACTTTATTAAAAGCGATATAATAGTAAGAAAATGAACTACTATAGTGTGAGTAATGGAAAAAAAATTAATTCAAGTGAATCATACAATGGGATTTTGCTCGAAAAACTATATAACATATACTTTATTTGAATATATTATAATGAAGTATTGTAATCGATATGATGATAACAAAATGAACCACTATTGTGTGAGTAATGAAGTCGAAATAGTTATACTCGATGAAATGAAGTTTAATTAATTAGTGAAGTTGTAATAAAAATAAATTTTATAAGATATATATAATGAAGGAAATTTTATTAAAATATAATCAATCCTACATAGAGATTTTGCTCGGAATCTATTTAACATATACTTGAATACAATGAATTATAATATAGTATTAAATGCGATATAATAATAAGAAATAATTATACTCAATGAAATAGAGATGAATTAATTAATTGAAATGAATTAGTGAATTTGAAAAAAAAAAAATGAATCATACGATGGCATTTTGCTCGGAGAACCATATAACATGTTATATAATACAATACTTTATTAACCAGGGGGCTTAGCCCACTGGCCACCGGGTCCTCACTTAAGTGAAGTGACCCGGGTTCAATCCCTCTTGGGAACGAATTGGTGATTGGAGATATAAGGTGGAGTTTGGTGAATGGAGAGATAAGGTGGTTCTTGGAGTAGATGGGGAACTAACTACTAACATCTAACATGACTTTGACCGATCAAAAAAAAATAATAATAATAATAATAATACAATACTTTATTATAATATATTACAATAAAGTATATGTAATATTGTTTTTCGAGCAAAATCTCATCGCGTGATTCAGTTGAAAATTTTCTGTTTCGTTACTCACACTATAGTAGTTCATTTTCTTATTATCATATCGCTTTTAATAAAGTATATGTTATATAGTTTTCCGAGTAAAATCTCTACGTAGGATTGATTATATTGTATTTTTGCTTTCAACTTCACTAATTTATTTCAATTATGTAATTAAACTTGATGAACGTTGAGTTTAATTATTTCGACTTCAATAAAATATTATAATACATTCTCTTAAAGTATATGTTATATAGTTTTCCAACCAAAATTACATTGTATTCACAATTTTTTTTTTGAACTTCACTAATTTATTTTAATTAATTAATTAAAATTTATTTCCTATTGTTATATAGCATTTACTGGATTATTATAATACATTTAATCCAAGTATATGTTATTTATTTTTTCAATCGATGCCCCATCATATGATTAATTTTATTTTTCTTTCTAACGCTTCACTAATGCGGTTGCCACTACCGGACAAGGTGGCAAAGTATAACTCACATATTATTGGTGTCTCAGGTTCAAATCCACCAAACACCTTTTTTCTTGTATTTCGCTTTTTTTTTTAAATCATCTTCGAATTTTTTATTAAATATTTGAAAAAAATATAAAAATGAAAACAAATCTAGGAATACTTTGAAAGGAATCTCTAAATTAATAGAAATAAATAAAATTAACATATAATTCACAAAATAAAAAATAAAAATCGAAACATAAAATAAATGTCGAAATAAATCTAGGATTATTTTATAAGAATATCTAAATTAGTGGAATCAAATCAAAGATTATTTATTGGAGAATAAAAATCTCTAAATTAGTGGAAACAAATCAATGATTATTTTAGGATAATATCTAAATTAGTGGAAACAAATCGAAGATTATTTTAGGAGAATTTCTAAATTTGTGGATGCAAATCTTGGATTATTTTTAGGAGAATATCCAAATTAGTGGAAACAAATAAAAAAATATATGATTTTCGAAAAATACAAAAAATTCAGAAAAAAATATTTTCGAAACAATAAAAAAATAATATGTGGAAACAAAAAAAAAGAATATATAATTTTCGAAAAATACAAAAAATTCAGAAAAAAAATATTTTCGAAACAATAAAAAATAATATGTGGAAACAAAAAAAAAGAATTTTTTTTAAAGAGAATCATAAAATTAGTGGAAACAAAATAAAGCACAATTTTAGAATATAAATAAATAATTTAATCATCAATAAAAATAAATAATATTATTTTTTTTAAAAAAAGTTGGAAAATATAAGGAAACAAAAAACCGAAAAATTAGGAAACAAAAAAACCATAAATTTCAAAAATCATAACACAGAAAAAAAAAATAATAAAACAATATATCTAATAAAGGATAAATTAGTAAATCAATAAATCACTAAAAACCGGCCCATTTGGACTAGTAGAAAAACCGGCGGTTTTTTGGAGGTGTATTGCACACCTAGTGTCCAAACATCATTATTGTAATTTTAAATCCCCTTATAAAAAGTGATACAAAAATATATTACTATTCAAAATAAATAAAATATGAAAAATATAATTTTTACTTTAAACGATGATTGAACAAACACATTGTAAGAGTTAGATTTTTTTCTTTTCTTTTTTTCCTCCTACATTTTAAAATAATGATTGAACACAATGAAAGTTGACATTTCAATAGCTAACAAGTTAATGACGAAATATAAAAATATTGTAAAATTACCTGATTATGCTTTACTCCTTATTTTAGAAATCAGTTTATTAATACTTTTCAAAGGTTATGGCATCTGAACTAATTTTCCGAACTCTTCAGTGCATCAAACATTTCCAAATTAATAAAGTGCATTGAATGCTTATTAATTTAAGGAATAATTCAAGAGTTCAAATTCCTCGTACAAACTAAACACACATATGACATATCATCAAAAATATTAGACAACGAATAATTTGTAATAAAATAGGAAATAGAAAATAACTTTTGTTATGATATACTAGTATTTGTTTAAAAAATATGAGGGAAAGATAAAAAAGAGATAATTATGTGTTAGGTTATTAGGTACAATAACATTTGGTATATATAAATAATGAATTATGCAATGATATTGGTTATGTATTGACTTTTCATTTGACGTGCCTTATTAAAATGAGACGTTCAAATAAAAAAATATGGCTTATTAAATTGAGTTATGTAAGGATATTTGTCATGTATTGAATTGTATTAAACAATAACAATTCTTTTAAACACTACATTAATTTCTTAAATATTCCCAAATAAGTTAATTTTAAAATAATAATAATAATAATTATACAAGTCGAAGTAATTAATTAAATTAAATTATTTTATCTAGCATCCGTTATGACTTAAAAAGGAAACATCTCCTAAAATAACAAAGCAATTAGCAAGTCGGAGTGTGGGGTCTACATGTGCTAACCTGCGATCGACGCGTCTTTATCAAAATCAAAGGCTGCAGAATATTTATATTTTCTATGGGAATCTTAAGTGGACCTACGCTAGGCCCTCACCCTCGAACCAATCATCTTCCGAAACGTGGACGAATCTCCCTTCTTTTTTACACGACTCGGGCATTTCCCACGCATCCCAGCTGTACTTGCCTGTACATTTGCTCCACATACAAATTTAAAGTCAATTTTACCTTCGTTTTGTTAATTCAAACTAATTATAGTGCATCCGCATTGGTGTTACATGATAGCTTACTTTATGAGGGGGGATTACATAGTGTAAAGAGACTGTATTGAGATTACATGATAGCTTACATGATAGTTTTAGTTTTGATTTTTCCATTTTTCCTATAAAAAAAATCAAAATTCAAATATTCAATTTTTTTACACGCGCCTATTTTCAACGGTTGTGACGTGTAGCCCTCGTGTAAGTGTTTGCTGTATCGGTTACACGATAGCAGCCTTACACGTGTAGGCTGTTATCGTGTAACCGTTGCAAATGCTCCCATTTAGGTCATATTCGGTTCATATGATGTAAATAAAATTTAGATTTATAGTAATAAATTATTTGATTGGGTGGATATAATTTGATGCTTAATTTTAGGATATGTCACATAAAATTAATTTGTACTAGTATATATGAGTTTTGATTTTATCTATAATAAAATTAATTTTAAATAATTATAGGCTAACTTAATCTCAAATAATCTTAAATCAATTAAATCTCGAATAATTGAACAACTCAGAATTGGGAAGAAGTGTTGTGACATAATAGGATTAAAAAGCACAATCAAACAGAAAACGTAAAAAGACACAAATTTACGTGTTTCACCAATTTGACTACATCCACGGGCAGAGATGAGAACAATTTTTATTATGCAGCTAGGGTTACAAATTACAGATCTCAAGTATATATAGTACTGAGATAAAACACTCAAATTGAGCCTAAAGCCCAAAAATGCGAAGTGCGAAGCGGGAGATTCAAGACATAGCAACAAGAATAATAATTTCACAATTCGAACAAATTATTAACACTTTCAAATTAATTATAAATATAATTTTTTAAAATTGATTATTTGAAATTGATAAGGATAACTTTTATGATTAGGATTCAAATAGTATGAGAATTCGATAATGTTGACTAGGTTTGCTAAGTAAATATAGCTTTTTCGGATAAATCTTACTACTAGTATTTTAAATTTCAAATTATTCACATTTTTATCAAAAATATCTTAAATTATCAAAAATGTCTATGAAATTAATCATGAATCATCAAATAATCAAAAAATGTAGTCTTGAATTTATTTTTCGACTAAAATGTTGATGTGGCTAGCTTGTTGGGTGTCACAATTAAACTAAATTTATAATTAATAGTGAAAATACTACTCCAAATAAAATGAACTATCACTGAATTATAAGCAAAAATACTCCATTCATTTTTCGACTTCCAAATATTGACACTAACATGTTGAATATTTATAAAAAGTGACACGATCAGAAATAATGGCGTTTTGAGCATTCTTGATTAAAGACAAGAATGTGGCACCACACCCCAAACCTTGTTCTTGTTTCGAGCTTACTACCATTCAAATTTTAGACGATAAATTCTTAGTATACGAGATGCGACAGTCTCTCCTTTCAATTCCACAATAAGTTAAAAATGAAGAAAACACAATATATACTAATTTTAGCTTAATTGATTTGACTTAAGAGCGAATAAGACATCTTTATAGAAGACAACTCCAAAAAGTGATACTAGTATATTTCTAATCAAACACTTAAGAAAATACTTTCGAAATTGCAAATATTTGTAGGTTGTTAATTTTGGAAGAAAAAACTTTATAATTGTATATTAACTCGAATACCTTTAAAAGTTGAATCTTGACACCATTTTTAGAACGTCAAGATCCGGCAACTTTTAGGTATATTTTGTCCCTTAACTTACGACAGGGCGATTATAAAATACTAATATTTGATAAATACCCTTCAATACTTTATAATATCCACATAATTTTGATGTATACATAACATAAAGAATAAATGTGGTACTTACTTAGCATGACAAATTTATAATCTTGAAACTGTCATATGTAGAATAAAGAAGATTGAATTGCGAATAACAGGCCTTTCGCTTCTGTACATTGCCAGCCATATTCTGAGGCATGACATTGATTCCGAGTACTTGTGAATTTTCCATAAGTAGAAAAGGAAACTTTTCTTTTCTTTTTTTTCTTTTTTCTTTTTATTTGTCATTTGGCTATTAAACTGTGTAAAATTGTTGGATGCCCATGTAAGCTTTATTCTTTTTTTTTTGAAGGAAAAATAGACGATATTATTAGAGATACGAATATAGAATATGGAAATGACCCTCCACAGAGGACGGGGGTTCATTCCAAACATATAGTGTAAGAACATCTCTCGCTGCTTTTGCTAGATAATGAGCGATAACATTTGGATTTGTTCGAATATGATTTATCTGAAGACCCGGAAGCTGCATCAATTCTCACTTGCAATGGGAAGCAAGAGCTCCCAATTATGATATATTTCTTTCCCTTGAGTTGATTGCCTCACAAGCTCTTTTGCAGTCAGATTTCACCCATCCAAGAGTAAATCCCAATCCCTTGATCCAAGAAAGCACCTCTTTAATGCTCATCATTTCCGCCTCCTCCACTCTGAACATATCTTGGATTTTGATTGATTTTCCATCCACGAAATCTCCCTTGTGGTTTCGAATGACAATAACAATACCCTTGGAGATTTCATCGTTGAAGAAGGTTGCGTCAACTCCACAGCGAATTCACCCCTCCGGGATCTCGTGCCACCCCACGCAGGTTCCGTTGTTGGGGGTATTATCAGTTGGAAATGAGATCCTCTGCTGCATTGATAACCACTCCTCACAGCTACACTTGGCCATCGCTATGGGGCAATTCAAAATCGGGAAAGAAGCCTTCCAAACGACTGTGTTTCTGTCTCTCCAAATCAGCTACATAATCATGCAAATTTTAGTTGCAAGGTCTTTCTCCTCTCTGCAGACGATCGCGAAAGTGCTTGAGCAAATGAATCACATCGAGCAGTAATATTATCGATGATATTCATCAGACCACCAATTCTCAAACGATCTTTTACGAAAGTGCTTGCAAAAGCCACACTCTCCACCAACCGCGACACCACGAGAAAGAAAGTTCTCCTTAGAAGGGAGGTTATTTTGCACTGCTCTCCAGAGAAAGGCTTTAACCTTCGGCAGAACCTTAAGTTTTCAAATGCTGCTCCACTGTCCTTCCACGTCATATGTGATATCTAGCTAGCGTGAGAAAGCTCACAAGATTGTAAGCTGATTTCACCGTGTATCTACCATTGTTCGAATAGTGCCAAATAAGTTTGTCTGTATTAGGAAGTAAAAAAAGAGGAATATTTATCACCTCTTTGGCCTCCTCAGCGTCAAACAGTTGCTCAATAAAATCAAGATCCCAGCTACAGGTACCCGGAAGCATTAGCTCATGAACTGTCATTCCTTCTAATTCGGGGGGACAAGCAGAAGAAATCCGAAAATCATCTTTACTCATCAACCATGGATCCTCATAGACCTTTACTTTGGTACCATCGCCAATCCTCCATCTGATACCCCTTCTCACCAGGTCTTGTGTGGAGAAAATGCTATGCCAAGTGTAGTTCGGGTGATGCCAAACCTTAGTAGTGAGAAAATTGTCATTTGGGAAATACTTCGCCTTAAGGATTTTACAGACCAAGGCCTCCGGATCATCAATAAGGCGCCACCCCGTCTTCCCAAGCAAAACGACATTGAGAAGTTGCATACTCTGTTAGCCAAGGCCTCCAATTTGCATATTTATACACAATTTGTCTCATTTCATCCAATTAATACCTCTACTAGGCCCATTGTTATTCCCCCCACCAGAAATTGTTCATCATCTGTTCCAGCTCATCCGCCAGGCTGATAGGAAGAGCACAAATAGCCATGCAAAAGGACGGGATAGCTTGAGCAACTCCTTTGATGAGGATTTTCTTCCCTGCCTTTGAGAGTTTTTTTTTGACATTCCAACTTTAGTTATTATTTGAAAATCTCTTTCTTCTTTCGCCCGATGAGTAAAGAAAGTCCCAAGTATCTCCTGGGAGTCACACAACCCTTAAAAATCTCTTTCTTCTTTCGCCTGACATTAGAACTGACTGATCTTGGCCTGAAGCAAGTTCATAGAACCTCAAAACTCTTTTTAAGTTTGCACTTTCTGTCTTCAGAGGCACGATAAAAGAACATGCAATCGTCTGCAAACAAAAGATGGCTAATGGTTGGTCCTCCACTGCCAAACTGAATACCATGCAAATTGCCCCTTGCCGTTTCGTAGTTGATCATCGCAGTGAGCCCCTCGGCGCATAGAACAAAAAGGTACGGGGATAAAGGATCCCCCTGGTGCAGCCCCTTACCCGGATAAATAGGACCCATAGTGGATCCATTGACAAGTACTTCGTATGTAACTGTCCTCACACAAAGCTTCATCCAGCCTCGCCAGTTCTCACAAAACCAAGACGTTCAAGAATGGCATCCAAATAATTCCAGCCAACTCTATCGTAAACTTTGCTAATATCGATCTTGAGTGTCATATTTCCATATTTCCCTTTAGTCTTCAATTCATACTATGAATGGCTTCAAAGGCAATAAGAATGTTATCTTGGATCATTCTTTCCTCGACAAAAGCTGATTGAGCCCTATCAATAAGCTGGGGCAGCAACACCTTTAACCTGTTACACAAATATTAATTGATCAATTAGATGAGTTTTGGAATTGATTTTCATTAATTCCCTTCGCATTCTAAATCAAGCCCCTCAATTAAGGAGGGAAATCAAAAGCCCACAGACTATCTAACTATTACAATCTTTAGCAAAACTTGAGAAGTCATGAATAAAGCTAACTACTAGCGAATTTACATATATAAAAGACGAAACACAGTTCAGATGATAAGATATTTTATTTTCAATCAATAGATGAAATATTTGAGTCACCTAAATGAGTTAATACATAATTGTGTAGTTTTTAAAAATAACCTCTATTAAATCATGATCAAGCATCATGATTTCAGCATTGTACCATAGAAACGTCTTCACTTCTAATACAATAGTTCCCCTCCAGGTAAGCTAGGTATTTGGGGGAAAATAGGCTTGGCCAAAGCAAAAACAACTCTGCCTTTAGTATTTCGCAGCACAGCCTATGCGGCTATGCCAAAAAGCATAAAAGATTCTTATTGGATGGTGGATTAAACTGCCTTTTGAACATTGTGATTTAAATACCTTAAGAAAAAGAACATTATGATTTTAAAAAAATAAAAATTGCAACATCAACATTGTTGAATTTTAAGTAATAATTTCGCTAGTTTATTTGCCGACACGCGATATAAATAATACTATGAACTACAATAATTTTTTTTAAAAAAAGTACAATTACATGTTAGAAAATCCAGACAGAACGTTATGTCTTAGCATATATTTTCCCATAAATTTTGCACCTTTTTAATTTAAATATGGGAACTTTGCATGGTTGGACACTGCAAATGATTTCCGCAAAAGGAAGATGGGAATATTATAGCCCTTAAAGGCCTAAATTATTGCCAAGATTCTTAGTGGATTTTTCTTATTAATTTGTTTTTCAACTTATAAAGAAAGAGTTAAATTACCTTGCAAGTGATTTGGACAGTTTACAATCCTCACCAATAATTAAACAAAAATATATTGCAGTAGATTAAATTAAAATATCAACTTACCCTTAGTTTTCCCCAATCTTAGGGGATGGAAGGAAGTCTAAATTAGACATGTAAACCCTAATGTTCATTTATTTATAAATATTACATTAATATGTGTGAAATCAACCACAATTTTGCAGTTTATATAATACATGAAGGGCCAAATGTATTGTTTGTATATCTATCCATCATTGATGAAGACAACCTTAACATTTCCAAAAGCATCAAAACAGCATCATTGACAAATTTTTGAATGCCAAGTTCATAAAAGTACAGTGTGTGGACTAGGAAAATCCTTGCTTAAAATCTTCTACCTTGATTTCGGAAGTACGACGTCATTAATATGAGATTAATGGCTGAGATTTATCACAAAAAGTGTGGCGCATTGACCTATGGAGGGCGTGACCGCACCTAATCACACCCTAAAGATGTCTTCCACTTCCAAAATTGCATGCTTCTTCTGATTAAGATGGAAGAAAAAGTTGCTGTAAAAGAAAACCTCCATTATTTGTCCCCATAAACCTCCATTATTCAATCCCACCACACACATGCATATACATACACAAAAATGTATGTATACCCATATTTTATTAATATTTTTACCCACCTTTTGTCACCAATCACTAACATAGCAGAGAAAGGGAAAGAGGGCGAGAAGCAAAAGACAAAAAAGATCTACACATATGCAGAGTTCTTTTAGGGAGAGAGAGTGTGAGGAACTGATAAAATTTGGTGTCTTGTTGGGTTGAAACCATAATCATTGTCCATTTCTAAAGCTTTACTTTGCTTCAGCCAAGTCTGCGCTGTCTCTCTCCAGAAACACAGACATGGTTTGGCTGTGTTCTCTTTTGTCTCCATCCAATTGGTGATCTCTCTCTCTCAGTTTGGTTTCAATTATTGATCTCTTTGATGTTGAAAGAAGCTTTTTGCATCCGGGCTTTTGTCAATTGTTCAAGAAAGTGACTCTTTTCGTGAAAAGACTCGATTTTTAGCACCCAATCTCTCTTTTTCGCATCTGGGGCGTTTGGAATTTAGGACTTTTGAAAAAATGACTGTGGAGAAAGTTAGGAGCGACAGCGAAAGCTACGACGATTTTCCGGCTGGCCTGCGTGTCCTCGCCGTTGACGACGACCCAATTTGCTTGAAGTTGCTCGATACTCTGCTTAGGAAATGCCAGTATCATGGTGTGTTCTTCTTCTGCTATTTTCTCTCATGTTCACTGGTATTTGACTATTCTTTCAAATCTTATTAGTCTACACTTTATCATCTTTTCGACTTTCCCTTATTAAATTTGATTCTGGTGAAGATTCTTTGCTGAATTCGTATTTTCTGCCGTGGATCTCAGATTCTCGAAGCTGTTGAATCCGGTTATGCTTCTGAAATTCATAGTGAAATGCCTTGTTTTCTGCAGTTAAGGGTCTGGATTTTTTGGATCCAATTATTCCAGTTTCCATCTTCTTGTTGTTTGGATGTAATAATATTTTATTTTTTTCAATTTTCTGTTGATTAATTGAATGCTTTGGGTTTCGGAGTTTGACCTATCTTAATTAACTTGAGGAAACGTGAACTTTTCCTACTTTTTTTTTTCTTTCAAAAATTGACAGCTTTGGTAATCAAGATCTTGCTCAAGTAGCTCTCTGGTGTAGAAGTTTGAAATATGCTGCAATCACTTAGCATTTCATTTTCATAGATAAATGCTTTTCAGGAGTTACTATGTTCCTCTAAAATTTGTAAAATTTGAATGCTTTAGTATCTTCAAATTTATAATTTTAATTTTGCTTTTCTGTAGGCATGCATCGCAATATGGCATGATCTAAAAGTTTAGATTATTGGATTCGAATCAAGTTTAAGAAGTAAATGTGTTGTACTATTGAACATGAATTTTCTTTTTTCTTTAACAGTGACTACAACGAGTCAGGCAAGGATGGCGCTGAAAATGTTAAGGGACAACAAAGATAGATTTGACTTGGTGATCAGTGATGTCCATATGCCGGACATGGATGGTTTTAAGCTTCTGGAACTTGTTGGTCTTGAAATGGATCTACCTGTTATCAGTACGTTCCTATAATTTCTTTTTTTTCTCGACTTCCTTAGCAAACATCCCAGAGTCGAGCCTCCTTAAACTTTGAGGAACACCAAATGTTCCATGAGAGCATAAGATTGGTTGATAAGTTGCATCCATAGCTAGCTGAATTATGGTTTTTCACCTTAGAGTTTCTTTTAATGTTGTGTTGTTGCAGTGTTATCTGCAAACGGTGATCCCAAACTCGTGATGAAAGGGATTACTCATGGCGCTTGCGATTATTTGGTCAAGCCTGTTCGGATTGAGGAGCTGAGGAACATATGGCAACATGTGATCAGGAAAAAAAAGACTGAGCCAAAGAATCAGAACAGTTCTGCTGATCAAGGCAATGGTAATCAATCGAGTGGAGAAGGTAACGGGTCTCAAGCAGATCGGAATGGTAAATGCAATCGTAAGAGGAAAGATGAGGAAGATTTCAGTGAAGATAATGAGAATGAAAATGAAGACCCTGCAACCTCAAAGAAGCCTCGGGTGGTTTGGTCTATAGAGCTACATAGGAAGTTTGTTGCAGCAGTCAACCAGTTGGGAATTGAAAGTAATTCTTCCATTTCCACCCTGATTTTTAGGTTTTGATTGTTTGCCATATAATTACAACAATTTGGACTCATTTGAACTATCTTAAAATGGCAGAGGCTGTTCCTAAAAGGATTCTTGACCTGATGAACGTCGAAGGACTTACTCGAGAAAATGTGGCAAGCCATCTCCAGGTACTAAATACTCCTTTCTTGTCATTTCGGTGCAGAACTTTTAGTCCTGCTTTCAATGTTGTAACAAAAATATTAATGCTTGAGTTGTTTTGGATTTGCAGAAGTATAGGCTATACCTGAAAAGAATCAGTTCTGTTGCATCCCAGCAAGCAAACATGGTAGCTGCACTCGGGGTTAAGGATTCCCATTTCATGCGTATTGGTCCATTCGAGGGGCTTGGAGATTTTCGAACTTTGTCTGGACAAGGAAGGCTCGGAAGTGCCGCATTATCACATTACACAACTGGAGGCATGCTTGGTCGACTAAATACACCTAACGTAAACCTTCATAATTTATCTCCATCTACACTAATCCAGCCAAATCATGGTCAAAGCATAACCAACTCCATCTCTGGCCTCGGAAAAGTGCACCCAGCTCTTACATCTACAAATCAAAGTCCAAGTTTGTTTCAAGGAATACCATCGTCGTTAGAATTGGATCAGCTGCAACAGAGTAAGTGTGGTACAGGGATGACAAGTTTCAATGCAATAGATAACTCAAGATTGCAGAGTAAGTTCTCAGACCCAGGAGCAGCAATCAATAGCTCGAGCAATATGTTAAACAGCTCCGCAAACATGATGCTACATGGGAGCTACCAGCAAACAATGAGTGGTGGGGGATTCGGGAATCAGTCTTCTCAAAACATGGCTTCTTTGAACTTGGATTCCTTTAATGTTGGTGTCAATAGTTCCTCCAATCTGCTGGATTCTGGTACCATTCAATCGTCTACGACACAGCCGGCTTCTTTGCTTTCTACTGAGCCTTTTCATAGTCTGCCGATGAGGGATAATGGTTTCTCCAATGGTCCTTATTTACAGAAGAACCCAATTGATATTTCTTCTACCGCCATGTCCTTGCCTCTAGAAGATTCTAGAGAAATGCAGTGCCAAGAAGGTTTGGTTGGAGATGTGCAGAACATCAGTCATACCCCAAGCCAAAGGTGGGGAGAGCAAGGGCAGAATTATGGTCACAGTTCGACAGCATCTTTTGGTTCCTTGAACACTCACATTCCTGGCAACGGCGTTGTCTCTCCCTTGAGCCAGAGTCTGGACCAGGATAGTGGAATCATCAACGAGAAGATGGGCGTGTTCATGAATGGCAGATTGGCTGGAGGTGCTTCGACTCTTATGCTGCAAAATGGGAATGAAAAGCTGGCAACGGAATCAAGAGCAATGACTAATGACAACTTCCTCTTGGAGCAACAAAAGATGCAAGGTGCATTTGCTCCTCGTAGTTATGATCCATTGGATGCTATGATGAATGCCATGATCAAACGGGTATGCTAATAATATCGCCTAGTTATATGTTTCATTCAAAATGCTGGAAAATCGTGATCTTGTTGATCTCAAGGAGATAGTTACATGTACTGATATCTGCATTTGTATCATTTATTATCATCTCATTGCATTTGGTATTCTTTTTGTAATATTTATTTCACCCTTAAGAACTGAAGGTATTTGGTTAGCTCTTTCTAGTTCTTGACTTAAGTATTAACGCCATGTTTTCTCGGTCTGTAGGAACAAGATGAAACCATACCAAACTGTGATTTTGGATTCGACGATTATTCTTTTGGATCAGGGATATGAGGCTGCACTTCCCACGACCGGCTGCAAAACATTGGAAATCCTCAACCAAGAATCTGTCTATATGTATTCTGTCTATTTCTTTCAGAATATTCGTAGAATGTTTGAGTTTTTCATGTTCATTTTTTTTATCCGATGCTGCAACTCAGAGTAGAGCACTGTAGTTGCCTTAATGAGAAGTTCTAAACTCTTTGTTAGGGAGACAAATAAGGCATTCAAGAATGACTTATCATCTCAAGTATACACGTTTGTAGGTATTAGGCTCTTAGCCCTATTTCACCTAGATTTCAAGAGAAGTTAGTTGATAATCAAGCAGTAGTCAATAATTTGTTTTCCACTGCTCTTTTACATCAAGTGTTATACACGAATTCATTTGTAGCAGACAAAAGAAGAGTTAGCATTATTGTCTTTGCTGAGCTTGGGGGTTACTTAGGGTCATGAACATGAATTTGGATAGTGAAATATGACATGATAATGTATATATGAATTGAAATTCTTGAAACATAGTCTCGAAATCAATCATTTTTTCACAACTTACATCTTCGTTGATTGGTATTATAGATGATTCAAATCCTTATAACTTACACCATGACAGCAACATGATATTTGTTCAGACATACAATTTGAATTAGCCATGTCTCGACCAAATATGCATGAAAAATTGATACATGTAGTAGAAAGACGATGCGAAACCAAAAACAACATGAGATTCATGTAAAATTTGCTCACTAGAAATCTCTTGAGTTGTTCTCCTTGATCACCACATGCAGAGCATCAAAAATAGGGTAATGTATCCCATTTTATGTATATTACTACTCGCCTTCCCAACCAGCTTGACGAGCTCTTCGCTCCCATAGTGAAGTTAACTTCTTCTCCTTAGAGAGCAGCACCACCGCTCGTTCCCTGGCTCCCTCGCAAGTTTCTGTGGCTGCTATGCATTTATCGGCTTCATGCTGGAATAGAGTAGCCAACCTTTTTGCTTCTCCTAATGTGATGTTCATATGATGGGAGTGTTCTACACCAACAGTTTCTTCCAACTTCAGCTCTTCCGATAGTAAATCTACAAACTGCTTCTCCATCTCTTCCTTGAGGTCAGGGTCATCTTTCCCACAATCTATCCAATAAAGAAAAATATCGTTCTTTCAAAAGAAACTTAAGAGCACTCATTGGCAGAAATAAGTTGCAGCGAGTTTCACTGTGGCCTTATCGTACATCGGGAAAGGCCCAACCAAGTGCTGATAAATCTAAACTTTCGGTTGCACCCATATAGATCACTTTTAGGAAAATTTGATTTTTAGATAAGGGTACAATGATACAGACTTATGATGCCAATGTGAATTTTTAGAACCTTCAAAATAAAGATTATACCAATGCATTCAGTTTCAACTTTTAGAATTTTTCAGCATAAAAATTATAATGACGAAACTATATGTCCTATTGCACATGAAAATCCAGAAATTGTCACATTCAAGGACAAAACGGAAGTAGGGAAGAGGTGGAAATCTCCTAGACACTATTCTTACCAGAAATAGAGAGATTAGCCAGGCCTGCAAGAGATACAAGAATAACATGAAAAATGTTAGTGAAGTGAGTTTTATAATTCTAAACAAGGTTAAATCAAACTACAATTACAGAAAAGCAATGTGAATATTTTATACATAACATGATAAACAACTAACGTCAGCTAGCTGGTAATAAAACCAACTTTTCATCGGATCGAGATTCCGCAGGAGTGAGCCAAGATTTGAAGCACAAAAAGAAAACCTGACCGCAGAATTCATTCCACTGATAACACGCTATTAGTTACGAAGAAGATGGCAGCAAACATGATCATATAGAAAGTTCAATTTACAGTTTGGTTTCAAATATTTCTTAGACGGGTATCTGCATAATAAGAAAACATTGATCGGGATCTTATAACTGGGGATACAATATGTCGTGCAGGATCTTCTAGAACACAAAGGCATAGCTGGTAACCCATAAAGTTCTCGTTGTGTAACCATTTCCCTCTCAGAAATACCGGTATTTCAGATCTGTCAAAGTCATCAATACTAAAAGATAAAGAGACGGAAAGAAAAGACATTCTTCTAGGTAATCCCACTGCATAGTGTTACAGGCTAAGAATAGCTTACTAATCCAACTTCTGTATTTGCATCACCAAGAATCGTTTAAACTTTAAACTCTAGAATTGCCTTCCTTATTGCCTTCTAAAGTAATAATAAGGAGATATAGTGGAATATAGAGTTTGTAGTATAATGATCATCCTAAATGCATAATTACTCTGAGAGAGTTCAATGATGTAGAACAAATCAAAGGATTGTTACTTAATAGTTGAGTTTTAACAGTAGGGAAAAGCTGCTGCATGATAGCCTAGGTGGCTCAATTAATCAATGTAGCACAAGAATCATATTACTCTTCTTGTCACCAAAATACTACTCCCTCCATCCCACTTGACTTGGCTTGCTTTCCTTTTTGGGTTATCACATTCGACTTGGCCTGTTCTCTTTTTGGGTAATCAATTTTCACTACAACAAATATGGACCCACAAACTTTCACATACTTTTACACTATAATCTTACTCTCCTAAATAACTTTGCCCAAAAGAACTAGGCCAAGTGTGGCAAGACGGGGGGTGTACTATATTAATCTCTGAGGTTATAATGAGACAAAAAAAACTTCACATTTTGCAAAATCAATGTTGAGTCCTTTATACATCAATGGATCGTCATCGAATCCAATGCCAGACAATGACAACTATTAGTGCTGATCAGTATATATCGTGCGGAGAGCCAAGATTTAACATGTGCCTTCCATTCAATCAGCATAGTACAAGTATAGTTCACAAGAATTCATAAAAGATGCAATCTTAGGAATTCCATGTATATTTGGATACACTAACAAGATAGATAAATCAAATTCTACCTGACTAGATAAAAATCATCCATTTAGTAACTCAAATCCAAAACAAACATGAACTTTGAGTTATTCATCTACTCGAATTCGAAGAGGGTAAACACCAGTCACCATATATGATTAGGTGATTTCTACAAACCATCCTTCTCTACCAAAGTAGCCTATGGAGATCGAAGATTCGAAATGTGCCTCATATCCAATCAACTTAACGCAAATAAAGCTCACCAAATTTTAAAGAAACTTTAATCTATTATATCTAGGATATTAAGTTCATTGATACCAAAAAAAAAAAAAAGGAAAAAATTTAAACAGAAAATGAAGTAACAAATAATTTCAACATAATTCAGCTAAAACAGAGCAAGTTCTGACAAGATCACAGCAAAGACACCATCCTAACTCAAAATTAATAACTAGATTACCTCAAAAAAAAAAAGACGAAAGAATTACACAAAACACAGAGAAGCCAGAAGCTAAAAAATAGAAATAAGCAGAAAAGGTTAAAACTTGGATGAAGTGGTGGGCATACCAGGAACAATCTGGAAAAGGGACCGAGGAGGAGCACAATTGCAGGTGCACGGTGGGCAAGAATCAGAAAGCCCTTTCAATTTCAACCCTTTCTTAAACTTGAAATACAAAGCCGGCCCAGATACGCAGAGAGCTGAAACCACCGCAAAAATCACCAAGCAACACCTCAACCAAGCCCCCGATCTCCTACTCATCTCTCTCTCTAGTCAGTGCCTCTGTGTGTGAGAGAGAACAGAGATCTAACACTGGTTCATTAAATTGAATGGGCCTAATTTGGGATCTATCTGTTGGAATATAATACCAACGCGGACGCGCTATCTTCCCTTAAATCATGCGTTGGCAAATATTGGGAAGGCGTCGGTCACTATTTTACCCTTTTTCAAATACTATCTTACTTACCACGACGAAACCATTTTTACCTATTTAAGCACATTTACTTATTTTTTTAAATAAATCAGATATCTGAATAGTAAAATTATTTTTATAAGATAGAGCATATTTGATCAGAAGACTTCATCGTAGGTGAATATGATTATGCGGCAAATTTTTATTTCTTTTTTGAGTTTGAATTTGCAGATCTAAGATATGGAAATTACACAATTTAAGACACAGAACAAACCGCATTCAGTGAAGATAAATTACAGTACAAATTTATTTCATTTTTTCAGTGTTTGTACAATAAACAACAGTAGAAAATGCCTGTCATCATTAAAGATGATAAAGAACTCATGCCTTTTCGTGGCTAAAGTATAAAGTTTTGTAGTTCTAAATGGAAAGAAGTTACTTGAAAATAATTTAAATAATTTTCCTTTATGTGCCCTCTAAATTTAAATAATTTTTCTTTAATCAAAGAGAGGGAACATGTCGTCGGGGGCGGCGTGACATGTGCAACCTGGATCTCAATCATTTATAATTATGTAATTATTTATGCAACCGTTGTGAAGAGCCCATTAAATTCTTCTATTCCTAATGGTATACATTTGATATGAGGCATGAGACAGTCTTGCACAAGTTTATATTGATAATAAACAAGGTTGGTTACAATGATATTTTCGTTGATGCATATGAACTATGATATAAAACTAGGTTGAATGCTTCATGTCTAGATAGTATTGAGATATCCAGTTATGCAATATCTCAACTTCTTGCTTTCTCTGTTGGATTAGCCACTCCGGATCTTCTTCCACTGCACCACGCAAATCTGTGTGGTGTGCTCCTGTTTTCACACAACACACCACTTTTTGTTATTACTATTATTATATTATTATTATTATTATTATTATTATTATTATTATTATTATTATTATTATTATTATTATTATTATTATTATTATAACACACTATTATTCACTAATTCCACGACATACCATTATCAGCCACCAGGGCCACGATGCTCGTAGATATGTTTTTCAACACGCTGACATACAAGAAAATTTGAGAATATAATGTTGAAAAACTTAATCATAAATTTGAAAAATGTTTTATAAACATCAACATACCCGCCTCTGCTCCATGGATCCTGTAGTCCGTTGGAGAATATGATATTGCTGCCAAATCTCTTCAAAACTTGCTCGATGTTCTGTTATGACAGTTGAGCTTGACGGTTACACAAACAAATACTACTCCATATGGAATGAATAAGATGAAGCAGCAGCTTTGGATGAATACTCACTGTGCCGCCGAATTGAGTGGTGATCCAGTGCGGCCGAGGCCTTACTCCATAGCTCTTCATGCACTCATCTGCATACTCTTCGTAGCTGAATGAGAATGGAGGAAACATGCTCTCCTTCGTCACCACCATCGGCATCACCATCTCCGTGCATGCCTAAACATCGTTCTTTATAAAGAAACATGATTCAATCAAAATTAATCAAGTTAAATGTGTTTTGCACCTGCCAGTTCCAACCATGAAGGCCATGTTCATCGGCTTGATTTTCTATGGCGAAGCACTTTTCACCACGAGAGTAATTGTAGTATAAGCTCGCAGCTGCAAAAACTCTGCTGAGCTTTGTGGTTCCTGGTGGGGATCCATCGATAATCTTACACATCTTCATATATCCAAAAAGAAGTAATATTAGTATTAGTTTCTGAGTCACTAGAAAATCATCATGTAGAAAAAGATGGAAATTAGACCTCTTTTACAGGGTAGGCAGGCAATGGCTTCATGAAATTAGCTTCTGTAGGATAATTCACCATTGCTACATAAACAAAGGCTTCCCACAGCCAATCTCGTGCAGAGTAAATCGAGTTAACTTTTCTGAAATATCATACGCGCATTTGTTACAATCCTTTCGTTGACATAAAACAGTTCTTAACTGTAAAGACAAGATAAAAAAGCATCAGAAGTATCATGTTTTTTTCATATTACTTGCAAGCTCTGAAACTGCGGCTGAGCTCCACTAGACCTTGTTTGTATGCTGCAATGGCTTCCAACTCTGCCCAACTAGCCTTTATTACTTGATAACAGTTTAAGCTGGCATCCTGTCCAAGAAAAGTTCATTATAAAACGATGGCTAGAGTTTTGTTTCAGACGATTTACAAATGATTAAGTAGTAATTTAGACCTTGAAATCCTGGGAAACTGCATCATAAAAGCTAGACCACGGAGTAATGTCATCGAACTGCAAGATTGGGGCTGAAGATGCCAATGCAGCCATAGCAATATGGGGATATTTCAGTCTAAACCAAGCAGCAAGCACTGAAGCAATGAAAGCACATATTAAGTAATGTTACACACAACAAAACATATAATTAGTTGTAATAAAACAATATCATATCCAACAGAGACACACTTACTTCCTCCATAAGAGCCTCCAACGACCACAACAGGGGATGCATCAGAGGACAAGTTGTGCTTCAAACTCGTTATGAGAAGAGCATAATCAGCGAGTGCCTGCTGTGAATTTAAGTATCCCAATGTCTTTGCCGACTTGTATGAGTGCTTCCCAAATGGCAGCGATTCTCCGTAGAACCTATGCTAGAATCATTCTCCAAAAAGAGGAAGACAATCAAGATATATTCTAACAAAATGAATTCGAGTTTGGTGGAAGAGTTATTGATACCTCAATGAAAACAACAAGAGCGTGAAATTTGGGAGCAATATCAAGCAAGAAGCCAGTGTTGGAAGCAAACCAATCAATATCTCCTTCATTTCCTGTGTACACGAAAATGGGGGCTCCCTTTTGCCAGTGCTTCCTGTTGATGAGATATTTCTGGTTGAAGATTTTGTAGCTTCTAGGCTGGAATGTGAAATGGTCTAAATTCTGAGGGAAATAATGGGTTTCATATGGTATCTTCTTCCCACTTTTCTTCAGGGAGGAGTGGAGAGCAGCTCCACCGGGAAAATAACTCGGAATTGATGCTGTTATACCTATAGCTATATCAAACACAAACACAAACACAACCAGCAGCAGCAAACAAGAAGAAGAAAAGGAAGCCATATATTTTTCTTTTATTTTCTTTAGTGTGCTGTGTGTGTGTGTGTGTGTGTGTAAATAATAAGAGGTTCGGCTATGCTCTAAGCTGTCTCTATGTGATATTGATCTGACAACTCTACTTTTTCGGCCATTTTGTTTGCGAGTGCAGAATCTTGGAGTTTCTCGTGGTGCAGTATGATTTTTTACTGTATATATAATGCTGACAAATTTGTTTTTTTCTTTAGCATGGAGAAAATAATTGACATGTTGAATTTCACGAGTTTGCTTACTGTTTGAGTGCGAGTTCATATTTTGATCGATATGTAATTAGGCCTTGGTTTTCTTAGCTATAATCATGATTAAATTCATCAAGACCTGATGTAAGGATTAGTAAGTGATAAGGTTTAGTTTAGATCTACAGGATGATTATGGCAATATTCACTTTCAAATACTACATGTGTAATTTTCCTCTTATCACAAAGTTATAGTAATGAAGAAAATGACGTCTTTAATTACGAAATTCAAAATTGTACCATTAATTTAATTAGTGGAGTAATTGCGAAATTTAAATTGTAGTACTACTACTCCCTCCGTCCACGAAATGAGTACCCATATTTCCTTTTTCGTCCGTCCACGAAATGAGTACCCATTTCCCTTTTTGGCAAGTGTACCCCACACATCTCTTTAATTAATACACTCAAAAAGTGGGACCCATAAACTATTCACACTACACTCCATACATTTCTTAAAACCCGTGCCGTCCACAAATGGGTACTCATTTCGTGGACGGAGGGAGTATAATTTAATTAGTGGAGCTTCATCTACACCATCAAAATGGAAGATGCATTGTCAAGCTTTAAGTTGGCATTACCATTACCAATTGGAATCACAATCGAACAGCTCATCACTACCAATCCTCTAATGCAAAATCCTCCATAGATTTGTGAGTTTTGCTTCATAAACAGTGTCGAGAATAAAAGATGGTGAAAATCACGGCGTTGATGGTGGTGAAAGACAGCCCGCAGGGCTCCGATCCCGTCATTTTGGCCACCGCAACGGATCTCGGCAATTTCGGGTTTTTTCAGCGCCCCAGCGTTAAGGAATTTATTGTCTTCGTCGGTCGGACCGTTGCTAAACGGACCCCGCCCGGCCAGCGCCAATCCGTCCAGCATGAAGGTCCAATTCATTAACATTGTTTCCCATTTTTCATATCTCTGAGTATGCTGAATTTCACGATTTCGAGGGATTTTTATCGGTTACCGATCATTTCTGCAGATTTTTATCTAGAGATGGTTTAGGTGGGGATTGTGCATATAATTTTTTTTTGATAATTTTATGTTTCTTTGAGCATTTACCCAAGCTTGTGCGTTCATCTTAAATAGATGATTGGTGTTGGATATTTGATACAAATGCTTACATCTACAAGGTGCAGTGTACCCAAAAAAATCATTTTTAAACTGTAAAATTTGCTTGGTTGTTGACACTGGCGGAGCTAGGGGTGGGGCAGGGGGGTCACTGGGCCCCCCTGGGATTTTCAAAAATACTAGGATATTTTCGTAATTTTATATTAAAAATAAAAAATATATAATTTTATCAACATCATTATCTTGTTGAGCTATTTTATAATGTAATTGATATGTAAGCTTTCGAGTTAAGACATTTAGAATAAGTAAACATATAATTAATTTATACATATCATGTTTGGATTGGATTCTAGAGATTTATTTTTTGAATTTTATATTGAAAGTTACTTTGCCTTACAAAGTTTCATGGAATTTTGGAAAACAAAATTACGCACTATTTTGAATTTATAATTTTAATGTCTTTTTAGTTTGGCGAATTAAATCATTATTTTTTCAAGTTTTGCAATTTCGTCCCCCAATTTTTTTCGATCGCTAGAGCGTTGAATTGGAGCTTACATGGATTAGTAAAGACGATGACATTTTTGTGAGGCCTAAATGACATCGTTTCGTATCATTTCAATTAAAAATTTCTCCAAATTAGAAAGAGATTGTATCCTGTATTTGCACTCTATATAATATTCAATATTTAGTAATTTTATTGCAAAATACATCGTAAAATGAATATGAGCTTGAAAATCTGTTAAGATGTGTTTTTTGTAATTTAAATAATATTATAATTGTGTTATTGATTCATTTATTTTTAATTTAATTTAATTTTTATTTTTTAATTTAATTATTAATTTTCTTTTAAAAATTTTTTTGGACCCCCCTGAATCGGAAGTCTGGCTCCGCCCCTGGTTGTTGAGGTTTTTTATTTTATTATATGCAATTTTCAACATCTTAGTTCATTTACATACAATGCAGAATACAAAGTTCATTCAGACAATGGAATTTTGAACATCTTAGTTCATTTACATACAATGCAGAATACAAAGTTCATTCATACAACCGCGACGGATTATGTGCATTGGGATTTATGGATGATCACTACCCTGTTCGGAGCGCCTTTTCATTGCTCAACCAGGTAGGAACTCAACCAGGTGGGGAAGATTTCTTCGACCGAGTATTATGTTTTTGGCATTTCCTGTTCAGGTCTTAGACGAATACCAGAAAAACTTTGGTGATTCATGGAAAACTCAGCAAGCTGATAATGCTCAACAGTGGCCCTACCTGAGTGAGGCACTGACCAAATTTCAGGTATTTTGAGTTGTTAACTCTCTGTAATTAGGTGCTTCTAAGCTCTATATGTGTCATCTTAATTATAGTTTGAATATCCATGTGCTTCTTAACTGTTTGCTTTCTCACTGTTTAGGACCCTGCTGAGGCAGACAAGCTGTTAAAGATTCAGAGAGAGTTGGATGAAACAAAAATTATTCTTGTGAGTATCATGCCCTTTTTATTATATTTTCTCCATGAATAAAAATGTTCCTGTGTTGTTGATTGTCTTGCTTATTATAGCTATATGATGAAGGCATCTCATTGCATCTCTGTCATGTAGTAAGTTATGATATATTGTATTTGGCCTTGTCACAGCACAAGACTATCGAGAGTGTACTAGAACGAGGTGAGAAGCTAGATAGCTTGGTTGATAAGAGTTCAGATCTTAGTGCAGCCTCCCAGGTATCCATTCTTTGTTAAATTTGACCATTTTTTTGAGTTTGCAGATCTTATGTTTTGCTAGATTGTCTGTAATTCTATAAGTTTCTTATATTGTTTGGAACAGATGTTTTACAAGCAGGCGAAGAGATCCAATCAATGTTGTACGGTCTTGTGAGGATCATCTCGCCTCGTCTCATGTATGGCCTTTCTTGCTTCATTGTTAAGTCTTTAGTGTGACACATCTGTTCATACCTTCTATGAAAGCCGGCGAAATTTATTCTTTTTCTTCTTCCGTTTGTATCTTAACATCTTTATTCAAAAATGAGCTATGAATTTCATCACCAATTTGAATGGTGCTTCAGTTCATTGCGATGTTGTGGTTCCAGCTTTGCCTTTTAAAGCTGTGATCAGTTTATAAGCAGTGGATGTTAAATCTAACTAGATTTTTCGTGATCTTCTTGAGTATTAAGGCTCAATATTGAGATTAATCAAATTCGATTAGGTGAGTAATTCAGCTCACTTCCAACACGTCAAAAAAAATACGCAGTACTACTAATTAGGATGAGCTGTTTCACCATACAAGGGAGAATAAGATAAAAGGTTCGAGATTGAATTTATATGAATAATTTCCTCTTGTTTATGTAAATTCGTAATAATGACCTTTTTTTTTTATTGGATTGTCCCAAATATAAAGATCTGTTTTTTTTTTTTTTTAAATAATAATTTTATACTATAAATAATATAGTTTCACACAACTTTATATATTTTTACATTAGAATCTTATTCTCTTATATATTTATGGCCAAAAGAAATAGGCCACGGAAAATGTAAAAGTCAGTCAAAATACTTGAGCCGAAAATTCCACTGAATGTTTGTATGAGTCAACTCGCCAAGAAAAAGAAAAGAAAAAGGAGGCATAAATAATTAATTTTATAAATTTGGCAGCCTCATGCAACAAACCCAAGAATTAGCAAAATTTTGACCGAAGCCGATAAAATAGTACACCCTCCGTCTCAATCCAAATATCCAATAGATCGTATTGTCTTAAATAGAATATCAATTCATAATAATTATCCTTACATAACTCATTATTTACATCAAGTATTATTATCCTCACACATAATTATTTATTCTTTATTTCTCTCTCCTACTTTTTAGACAATTATATTCTCATAAAAAATTATTTTCTCTTTCCTATTTTATTACAAACTATTTATTTCTTAATATTCGTATCCAAACCTTGTGGCATATTAAATTGAAATAGAGAGAGTATAATTTTATCAATAAATTTGAAAATAAATACAAGAAGGATAGAAGAAATAAATATTGTACTCTCTCCGTTCCACTGTAATAGGCTCACTTCTTTCGGACTTATAATTGAGAAATTTATCTTTTAAGAGAAAAGTGATGTGATTCACACTAATTAAGTATATTTTTTATTTAAAATAAAAAATAAGCCTATTTTTATAAAACATCACAAAAAAAGAAAAAAAAATGAGCTTATTAAAATAGGACGGGGATTACTACATTTTTTGGAAGCATATGTAGTCGGTATTGGTGTGAACTGATGAAACTATTTCATTTATTTGCAATTTTGGTTGGTGGTTGATGTTGTCTTTGAGTCTATGTCATTTTCCACCTTCATCGTTTGACCACCCACCATTTATGGTTGAACTGATATCATAGTTATTTTATCTTAATTATTTTGTGGATATATTCTAACCTATTTTATACACTAAACGGATTTTTTATTTACGAAGATAAAAATAAAAATAAAAAAATAACACGATTTTATCGGGTATATTAATAAAAGTATATAACAATATATTTTCTAATATTACACGATACAAGAGTATTTGGACATTATTTTTATAATTTTATCTATATAAATAAAATTTTCTTTTAATAAATGATTTTGGCTAGAATAGGATATTGTTTACCATTTTTCATTTAATTTTATAAATGTTTTAATTTATCTCTTAATATTTTACCGTACGCTCGTCTCTTAATTTAAATTTTAAGTATGATAAGTGTTATTGATTTAATTTAATTTTGTTACGAATTGGGATTCCAATCAAAATTATTACTGACATGTTAACTGAATAATTGCCATGGCATAACCGTCCTCGCCTGGTAGAAATGACATCGTTCTTTATAAAATAATATCAATTATTCGGCTAATCATGTCAGCGGTAATATTGGTCGGTATTCTTATTGATAACAAAATCAAATTAAATTAATAGTGCAGTAATTATCACGTCAAATTTTGAAGTTTTTGTGCTAAATTGAAATTTAATGAAAATTTAGTAATTTATAGACAGTGAACTCAAAAAAAATAAAATAAAAATTGCATTGACTTTTCAATATGGTGTAAAGATTGTGATTTGATATGTAATTATTTCTTTAAAAAAATTGACATTGTCAACAATAAATAAGATATTTAATATATCAACAACGTCTACTTGATATCTTTGTTTTCTATTTTCAAGTGCGGAGAATGGAATCAAGGAGCCTAACCTACTTATCAACTGCATTTGACAATAAATAACAACGCACTACTATTGAGTTGGTGAGTTTATAAGTTGGAGTCTATTTTGCATGTAAACATAAACTTTGAATGTTTTAATTTGGGTTTCTTTATAGACGAATTGATTAATCTTGACCATAACACAATCTTTGTGCCCGAGCCCACAACGCAACTAAATCCGAATAATTTATTAATAAATTTAGGGATAATTGCGCGAAAATACACAAACTTTGTCAAAAATCCATATTTGACGCGAAGTTAGGATTTTACATTTTAATACACCAACTTTTGTTATTGTCCAAATTTGACACGACTTAATTCTTAAAAATTCAAAAAACAACCAATTTTTGTAAATAATTATACAAAGACCCACTTATGTTATTATTTGGGACATTTAAACCAAAACAAGATATTTCCTTATGATGTTTTCTTTTAATCTTTGATCCGCGCCTAAAATGGTTTAAAAGAAAACATCATAAGAAAATATCTTGTTTTGGTTTAAATGTCCCAAATTATAACATAAGTGGGCTTTTGTATAATTATTTATAAAAAGGGGTTGTCTTTTGAATTTTTAAGAATTAAGTCGTGTCAAATTTGGACAACAACGAAAGTTGGTGTATTAAAATGTAAAATCTTAACTTCACGTCAAATATGGATTTTTGGCAAAGTTTGTGTATTTAGGTACAATTTTCCCATAAATTTATGTGTATAAACTTGTACTCGGATACAAGCTGTAACAAGCAGCAATCTAAAAGGTTTGTGGGAGTTAAATGTGATGATGCAATACCAATATATTTTTTCTATTTCTATTTTCTATTTTTTGGTCATTTATATATAACGCTCCACAAATGAAATCAAGTTTCATAAAATGATAAAATCTAATTATACTAAAAACAAAAGGAGTGAAATCTAATTGCATTCGTATTAAAATTTGGATTAATTATAAAATTTGTACAATCTTTATCCATTTTATCAATCATATATCAATGTTTAAAATTTGTATAATATATCTCAACCTTTTACATTCTTTATCAATTTTATCACCGGAGCTCATTTTAGTGAGTGACTCATGACATAGCTTGTTAGAGGGTGATGTGTTATCTTGTTATGTACTCCCACAGTCCCGCTATTCATGTCTCGTATTCTTTTTTGGGTTGTCCCACTGATAATGTCTCGTTTCTATTTTAGGAAATAATAAGGGCATAGTTAAAGTGAATTAAGCCACTAATTGTTCAACTAATAAATCCTTAATTAATTTTCGAATTCAAGGGACCCTAATTCATTTCCCCTCTATTTTCTCTCTCTCTCTCTCTCTGCGCGAGTCTCCACCGCCCGCCGTCTGCTCGTCGCCGGAGGAAGCTTTCTCCTCCACCTTCTCTGCCTTAGTCGTCTTCTGCTCCACTTGCCTTTCCCCTGCTCGTCGTCGGAGGAAGCCTTTTCCTCCCTCTGGCCTTTCCTCGCGTCGCCGCGGCAGCCCTCATTGCCGCCGCTTCTTCCTCTAATTCTCCAGCCAACAACAGTATTAAGTCGCTGCCACCGCTTATTTCCCCCAAACCTCAGGTCCCTAAACCCCTTCAAGGCGAGGATGTTGCAGGTGAGGGCAATTGGGACAGATCTGGTGAGGTGAGGGCGGCCATGTATGTGGGGGACGTCGGCGGCGAGATTCGAGATCAATTCGTCGAACTTGCTCCTCGCCGGCTGCAAATTTCTTTCCTCATTTCTTATTGTTGTTCGTCCAGTTCATGCTTTAATTGCTTGAAAATTTGTTGCTTTTCTGTTGTTGCTCATCGCCCATTTCTTGATTTGGGTGAAACGCTACTGATTTGGGGTAAATTTCTGTTGCAAATTTCCGGCCTACAGAATTGCCCTTGCAAATTTTTGTTGCAGATTTCAGTTTCATTTTTTCAGAATATCAGAATATGTTAGGAATTTCAGTTTCATTTTAGAATTTTAGTTTTTCAGAATTTTAATTTTTCATTTTCAGAATTTCAGTTTTTCATTTTCATTGAAATCATCTAACATTAACAATTCCTTAATTACAAACTTAAATATGTGGACCACACTCTTAATTCTACTTACTTCATTCTCACATTAACAATTCCTTAATTACAAACTTAAATATGTGGACCACACTCTTAATTCTACTTACTTCATTCTCCTTAATCTCCGTGCTGAAAAGAAATGAAACACGAATAGCGGGACGAAGGGAGTATATAACTTTTTTTGAAATGGTGAAATAACACGTCATTCTTCTTCGACACACCACATCACTATTTAAACGTAGGAGATGAGGTCTGATATTAAAATTAATTAAAAAAAAAAAGGTTGAGATAAATTCGATAAGCATCAAAGTTTATAATATGGAGTAATTAATAAACAATAAATTAAGATTGGTTTCATATTTAACCTTTAGTGTGTGTTCTCTTTCGGGTAGATATTATTCGAATGTTGAAACCTATATTTACACTTTTTTTTCTCTAATTTCCCATGTCCCATAGTGTAGATACTATTCCCTGAATAGGATGAAAAAATAATTCGAACAGTTTATTTTCTCCTTCAATTCATTATAATATTTGTTGAAATATAAACTTGATTTGTAAGTAAAGATATTTTGTAAAGAAAAATCTAGATTCAAAAATAAAAATAAAATATAGGAAGAAAGTAGAAAAATCTAGAACCTAAGATATTTAGATTAAAAGGCAACTTGAATTAATTAGCTAACTATCTAGATTATTCTAGCAAATAAGTGTCCTAGAATAGTCTAGCAAATTAAGTCGGTTACTTAACCGACATAGTCATAATATATATATGTGTGTACACTTTGGTATTGAGGTGTAGAGCAAAAAAAAGCAATCAAGTTAAATAGCTTTAAAAAAGTGTTCCCCTTGTTCATTTCTTTGTTTGTCACGTCCACACACCCACATACACATTAATTCTTATATAGCCTCTTCATAAGTTTCATCCTCCAAAATAAATTTCTAAATAAATTTGCTTACATTCTCTCATCCTATATTCCAACAAAGTGGTATCAGAGCCACAAGATTCTACTTGTGGTATGGCGAATTTACAATCGTTTCAAGTCCCCATGCTCAACAAGAGCAACTTCGACAATTGGAGCATCAAGATGAAGGTGCTATTGGGAGCCCACGACGTTTGGGAGATCGTGGAGAATGGCTACGAGGAGCCGCAGGACGAGGCCGCACTATCCCAACAACAAAAGGATAGATTGCGAGACGCGAGAAAGAGAGACAAGAAGGCTCTCTGTCTCATTTATCAGGCGCTAGGGGACGACGATTTCGAGAAAATCTCAAACGCGAGCACCGCCAAAGAAGCATGGGAGAAGCTCCAGAACGCGTGCAAAGGAGCGGAGCAAGTAAAAAAGGTACGACTTCAAACTTTAAGAGGAGAGTTTGAGTCTTTACATATGAAAGAGTCCGAATCGATATCGGATTATTTTTCAAGAGTCTTGGCGGTGTCTAATCAAATGAAAAGAAATGGTGAAAAATTGGAGGATGTAAGAATTATGGAGAAAATATTGCGCTCACTAACCCCAAAGTTTGAGCACATTGTGGTGACGATCGAAGAAACTAAAAATTTGGAGGAGATGACGATCGATCTCTTGTTGGGGTCGCTGCAAGCATATGAGGAGAAGCAAAAGAAGAAGCAAGAAATTTCAGAGCAACTTTTAAAGTTGCAAGTAAGCCCGAAAGAAAAAGAAGAAGGTTCGAGCAATGGCCATGGACAATTCGGGAGAGGACGTGGTCAAGGTCAAGATCGAGGAAGAGGTCGTGGACGTGGACGAGGACGAGGAGGCTTCGTCAACAGTGGTGAAAGAAAGGAGTTTACAAGTGGTCGGGGGAGGAGCAACCCGCAGTCGAGGTACGATAAATCTTCGATAAAGTGTTATAATTGCCATAAATTTGGGCACTATGCTTCCGAGTGCAGAAGTGAAAAAGTAAGGATTGAAGAGAAGGCCAATTACGCCGAAAGTACAAATCAAGATATTGGTAGTGTGCTTCTGGCATATAAAGGAGAAGCTGGAAGACAAGATGACACGTGGTACCTCGACACTGGTGCTAGCAATCACATGTGCGGGAAAAGAAATATGTTTGTGGATCTCGATGAGTCGGTAAGTGGCAACGTCTCCTTTGGTGATGAATCTAAAATTCCAGTTAAAGGAAAAGGAAAAATTTTAATCCGCTTGAAAAATGGAAATCATGAATTTATTTCCAATGTTTATTACGTGCCCAATATGAAAAATAATATCTTGAGTTTGGGACAACTCTTAGAGAAAGGTTATGATATTCACATGAGAGATTATAACCTTTCAATAAGAGATGGCAAAAATAATCTTATTGCCAAGGTGCCAATGTCGAAAAATAGAATGTTTCTATTAAATATTAGAAATGATGTGGCCAAATGCTTGAAAGCTTGCTATAAAGATCCGTCTTGGTTATGGCACCTACGGTTTGGGCACTTAAATTTTGGCGGCTTGGAGTTGCTATCAAAGAAAGAGATGGTGAGAGGCCTACCATCCATCAAGCATCCCGATCAACTCTGCGAAGGTTGTCTACTCGGGAAGCAGTTCAGAAAGCCGTTTCCAAAGGAGTCAAGCTCAAGAGCTCAAAAGCCACTGGAGTTGATTCATGCTGACGTGTGTGGGCCGATAAATCCAAGCTCCCTTGGTAAAAATAATTATTTTATGCTCTTCATTGATGATTTTTCTAGAAAAACGTGGGTATATTTCTTGAAGCAGAAGTCAGAAGTATTTGATGCTTTCAAGAAATTCAAAGCTGCCGTCGAGAAGGAGAGCGGACGACAAATCAAGGCCATGAGGTCCGATCGAGGCGGAGAATTCACGTCAAGGGAGTTTCTAGAATTTTGCGAAGCAAATGGAATTCGGCGGCCTCTGACAGTTCCGAGATCCCCCCAACAAAATGGAGTGGCGGAAAGAAAGAACAGAACAATCATGGAGATGGCGAGGAGCATGCTAAAGACGAAGAATTTGCCTAAGGAGTTCTGGGCAGAAGCAGTGGCGTGCGCGGTGTACCTATCCAACCGATCACCGACAAGGAGCGTGTGGGGAATGACTCCACAAGAAGCCTGGAGCGGGAGAAAGCCAGGAATTTCTCACCTAAAGGTATTTGGGAGCAAAGCCTACGTGCATGTACCAGATGAGAGAAGGAAGAAGCTCGACGATAAAAGCGAAGCATTCATCTTTATCGGGTACGACTCTAACTCTAAAGGCTATAAGTTATATAACCCAGAGACCAAGAAAACAGTGATAAGTCGAGACGTCGAGTTCGACGAAGAAGGAGTATGGGATTTCAGCTCCAACGGTGACTTCACCTACATCCCACAGTTAGAAGAACAAAGAGCAGAAGAGCAAGTTGGAGAAGTCCAACAAGAGCCAGTGACTCCACCAGCTTCACCAGTGCCAGTCACTGAAGACTCGCCACCATCTTTCTTAAATGAAAGAGCCACACCACGAGCAAGGAGTTTGGGCGAGATATATGAGGAAACTGAAAGGTTAGAAGATCTTACCTTATTTTGCCTATTTGCTGATTGTGAGCCTGTTAGCTTTGAAGAAGCAGCAGATAGTGAAAATTGGCGAGTCGCGATGGATGAAGAAATCAAAGCCATAAAGAAGAATGATACATGGGAGCTCGTGACACTACCAAAAGGGCACAAGGCCATTGGAGTCAAGTGGGTGTATAAAGTTAAGAAGAATTCCAAGGGTGAAGTGGAAAGATATAAAGCGAGGCTCGTCGTGAAAGGATATAGTCAAAGAGCTGGAATCGATTATGATGAGGTATTTGCTCCTGTCGCTCGCTTAGAAACTATCAGACTAATACTCTCTCTTGCAGCCCAAAATAGATGGAAGATTTATCAAATGGATGTCAAGTCAGCCTTCTTGAATGGGTATATAGACAAAGAAGTCTATATCAAGCAACCAATGGGCTACGAGGTGAAAGGGCAAGAAGATAAAGTCTTGAAGTTAAAGAAGGCCCTATACGGACTAAAGCAAGCACCAAGGGCATGGAATAGCAGGATCGATAAGTACTTGGAGGAGAATGGTTTCACCAAATGCCCTCACGAGCATGCTCTCTACGTGAAAGCCAACGGAGGAGATGTCTTAATTGTGTGCTTGTATGTAGATGATTTGATTTTCACAGGAAATAATCCAAAGATGATTGAGGAGTTCAAGAAGGCCATGTCAAAGGAGTTTGAGATGACAGACATTGGGCTGATGGCGTACTACCTCGGCGTGGAAGTCAAGCAACTCGAAGATGGGATCTTCATCACACAAGAAGGATATGCCAAGGAAATTCTCAAGAAGTTCAAGATGGAGGACTGCAAAGCAATCAACACGCCAGTGGAATGCGGGATAAAATTATTCAAGAACGATGGAGGAGAAAAGGTGGATCCGACATTATTCAAGAGCTTGGTTGGAAGTTTACGGTACTTAACTTGCACAAGGCCGGACATTCTTTATGCGACAGGACTCGTGAGTCGCTATATGGAGAATCCAACCACTACGCATTTTAAGGCGGCAAAGAGAATTCTTCGATATCTAAAAGGTACGCTCAACTATGGCCTGTTCTATTCAAGTACTGATGATTATAAGCTTGTTGGGTATAGTGATAGCGATTGGGCCGGAGACAATGACGATCGCAAGAGTACAAGCGGTTTCGTATTCTTCATGGGAGACACCGCTTTCACCTGGATGTCCAAGAAGCAACCCATAGTCACGCTATCAACTTGTGAAGCTGAATATGTGGCTGCTACATCCAGTGTTTGCCATGCAGTTTGGCTACGGAGTTTACTGGAAGAGCTTGGATGGCCACAAAAGGAGCCAACAACTATTTGTGTGGATAACAAGTCGGCAATCGCGCTCTCAAAAAATCCGGTGTTTCATAATCGAAGCAAACATATTGACACCCGCTTTCACTACATCAGAGAATGCATTGCAAAGAAGGAGGTTCAAGTGGAGTATGTAAAATCACAAGATCAAGTTGCCGATATTTTTACCAAGCCGCTCAAATTTGAGGATTTCGTCAAGTTCAGAGTTTTGCTCGGAATGACAAATCAAGTTTAAGGGGGAGTGTTGAAATATAAACTTGATTTGTAAGTAAAGATATTTTGTAAAGAAAAATCTAGATTCAAAAATAAAAATAAAATATAGGAAGAAAGTAGAAAAATCTAGAACCTAAGATATTTAGATTAAAAGGCAACTTGAATTAATTAGCTAACTATCTAGATTATTCTAGCAAATAAGTGTCCTAGAATAGTCTAGCAAATTAAGTCGGTTACTTAACCGACATAGTCATAATATATATATGTGTGTACACTTTGGTATTGAGGTGTAGAGCAAAAAAAAGCAATCAAGTTAAATAGCTTTAAAAAAGTGTTCCCCTTGTTCATTTCTTTGTTTGTCACGTCCACACACCCACATACACATTAATTCTTATATAGCCTCTTCATAAGTTTCATCCTCCAAAATAAATTTCTAAATAAATTTGCTTACATTCTCTCATCCTATATTCCAACAATATTATCATTAAGTATTTATGTGATGATATTTTCTATCTTCTAAAATGTGAGAAGAAAAAGATTTTATATTCCACCATAAAAAAGGTGAGATTGAAAAAACTAAAAATTAATAAATTGTGATAAAATTTGGTTCAAGTATTTTTATCTTTCATCTTTTTGATAAAGTAAAATAGAGTTTTTTTTTTCCTCCCTTCCTCTTTCTCTTCTGCCATCAATTTTTTTTTTTTTTTACTATTTTTCTTTATTTTTTATTTATTTTTAAATGTGATCATTTTTTTAGGAAAAATATTATTATTTATAAGTTAGATTAATTGATAACATAAAATTATATTAACTTATATAGGAGTTATGAGCAAAAAATACACGAACTTTAGAAAAAGTTGTAATTTTCACCTTAACTTCAATTAAGCCAAAAAATATACTTTCTCCATCCCAACGAAAGTGGTGCATTTTCTTTTTTAGAAATAATAAGGAATAATTAGAAGAGAAATTAAATTAATATTAAGTAAAAAAATCGTTTAAAAAAAAAAAAACAAAGATCCAATAAAGAGAATGAGAAAAGTAAAATGTTGGTACCCATGTAGTTGTAGTATATTAAACCCCCTTGATAGTTGATACGGCACTCACAATCCTCTCTCATACTCATAGTCATAGACAAACGAGAAGGGAGTTAGCATGGGTGAGCAAACGATGCCCGAATCCGGCGGTCACGTGCTGGTCTTCCCCTATCCGGCGCAGGGTCACATGATCCCTCTCCTAGATCTGACCCACCAGCTGGCCTCCCGCGGCCTCACCATAACCATCCTCGTTACCCCCAAAAACCTCCGCCTCCTCACCCCTCTCCTCTCCGCCCACCCCCACTCCATCACCCCCCTCGTCCTCCCCCTCCCCCCTCACTCCGCCATCCCCTCCGGCGTCGAGAACACCATGGATCTCCCCGCCAGCGGCTTCCTCTCCATGATGTTAGCCCTCGCCGGCCTCCGCGACCCCATCCTCCGCTGGTTCCGCGCCCACCCCTCCCCGCCCTCCGCCCTCATCTCCGACATGTTCCTCGGCTGGACCAACCACCTCGCCTCCGACCTCGGCATCCGCGGCTACGCCTTCTTCCCCTCCGGCGCCTTCGCCATCTCCTTCATCCACTCTCTCTGGCGCCAAATGCCGCAGCGGAAGAATGCCGCCGACGACAGCGAGCTCGTCGGTTTCCCGGAGATTCCGTATTCCCCAATTCACCCATGGTGGCAGCTGTCCCCTGTTTTCCGGAGTTTTGTTGAGGGAGACCCAAATTCGGAATTTATCAGAAAATCTTACTTGGGTAATTTTGAGGGCTGCGGTTTGGTTTTCAATTCCTTTGATGGGCTCGAGAAGGCCCATTTGGATTATTTTGCGAATAAGTTGGGCCACAAACATGTTTGGGCCGTTGGGCCTCTCTTGCCCCCCGACCATGTCACGGAGCGGGGCGGGTCCAGCTCCGTCGTTGCAAGCGAGGTGTGCTCGTGGCTCGACACGTGTCGAGATCACAGCGTAGTGTATGTGTGCTTCGGGAGCCAAGCTGTGTTGACCAACGAGCAGATGAGAGAGTTGACCTTAGGTTTGGAGAAGAGCCGAGTCAAATTTATTCTGTCGGTCAAGGGCGCGACCCTCGGACACCGGGGCGGAGGCTTCGCCTCGATTCCCGTGGGATTCGAGGATCGGGTGGCAGGCAGGGGCCTTGTCATCAAGGGTTGGGCCCCACAAGTGGCAATTCTCGAGCACAAGGCTCTGCGGGCTTTCCTCACGCACTGTGGGTGGAACTCAACTTTAGAGAGCATCGTAGCCGGGGTGCCGATGCTGGCGTGGCCGATGGGCGCGGATCAATATTTAAACGCGACATTGTTGGTGGAGCAGTTGGATGTGGCGATTCGAGTGTGCGAAGGGCCCACGGCCGTGTTAGGGTCGGATGAGTTGGTGCGGTTTTTAGAGCAAGTTGCGAGCGAGAAGTGGTTGGAGAAGCGGGCTCGCGCCGTGGCGTTGAGCAAGGCGGCGGGAGATGCAATGAGGGTTGGTGGGAGCTCATTCAAGAATTTGAATGATTTTGCTAGGCTATTAACTCAAAAATGCCCTATGTAATAGATGTAGGAATCTATTATAACTATGCACAATTGTTCACTCATAATGAAATTGACTTAGATTAATAAGGCCGAAACACTTGGACTCGAGTGATGTGTCCATGTTTTCAGGTAAATATCTAATCATGCATATTAGCAAGTTCAAATTCTTTATTGCTTTCTAGTGTAACGTGTTTAATTGTATTCACAAATGATTGATATGTAATATGGGTGCACTAATATTAAAGATTCAAGATTTTAAATTTAAGATTCACAAATTATATTAACAAATGATTGAAAACGATTTGAAGGACGTGACATAAAATAAGTTTTACTATTAAGATTTATTTGTTTTGTACTCTCTTATGCTTATTTGTTTTATAATTTTAAATGATTGAAAACGTTTTATAAGATTTTTCGTGCATGGCACGGGATGCAAATGCAATATACTCTCGTATAAAACAAATAAATATAAGATTTTAAAAAAGTTTTTTGCGTATAAAATAAATTTGTGTTCGTTTGGATAAAATTTGAAGTTTCATTATTTCTTTTTCTTTGATCTTATTTATAGTATCTGTATATGAAAAATTATGTACCATTTTTATAAAGCAAGAAAAATAGTACTATCTTATGCAAATTATTATACATTATAAACTAGTAAATATTTTGCTTTTGTGGAATAAAATATCAATGAAATTATATATTTTGCTAAAATAGATTAGAAGAAAACTCAACATTTTTTAGTTAATTATTTGTTTCCTGCTAAACTTTTATTTATTTATTTATTTTGAGTTCACTGTGAAATAACTTTAATATATCAACTAATGTTCATTAAATCTAGTTTTTTTTTTTTTTTTTGAGAATTACAAGAGGGTATCTAGTACTATAATCTAATAAGCAACTCACACATAGGCAGAACTACACCACACAATGGTGAGAAAACAACATCTAATAAGCAACCGGCACATAGGCGGGACCTCTACACTACACAAAGGTGGAAAAACAACCGCACCTCTCACAAAATAGAGTCTTTGAATGCCTCAACTTTGTCATTTGAGCTAGGCCTCATCGGCTCATTAAATCTAGTTATTATTAACATTAGTCACAGCGCATTTTATACTATTACAAAGAATTTATCATAAAAAAAATTAATTATTCAATTTATAAGAGAAAACTATAAACTCATTTCATTCTGCTTTTCATTTTATGCACATTGTAGTCATAAAAAATGTCATTCCATTTGTACCTACTTCCATTCTTTTGTATCAATCATCTCCTAAAATCTAGCATCAAGCAAAAAATATTACTCCTACTTCTTTATTATATTTCAGATTCATATGTTATAAGTTTATCTCGTCACACCAATAATTATAGTTAAATTTACACTTGTTTTAAATACATAAGATATATTAAATCAAAACATGAATGCCACAAAAATAAATTAGTCCAAAATTATTCATTAAAAATATCGCGAGGAATATCGTAAACGAGTCTAACATTACTAGAACTAATGCATGGAGGAGCTAATAATCCGAGGAACTTGTGAAAGCTATTAATGCGCATTTCGCATTCTCTTCTCCCATTTTCCCGTTTCCGTTTTCCTTTTCCTTCCCACGCTGCCATAATTCCTCACAGCTTCACTTTTTTTTTTCTTTTTTTTTTCTTTTTTCCCCCAAAAGGGAATACCACTTTTCTCCGTTTAAGACCATCTATAATCCTGTAAGTGTCATGGAAGTTCTTAATTTTTCATAATTATCGATTACTTTTTCTCTCCTCTCCATTTCCTGATTTGGGTTTTGCTCTTGAATGATATATTTCTGGTAGAAGCTTGCTTAATTAGATATGCATGCAGAATGCGGGGCATATGTTGAATTTGTTGTAAACCGGTGATTCAAGCCCTTTTAATGTATGCTGTTTCTATATAGGCAGAGTAAATTGTAGAGGTAAAAGCTTTCTTAGACATTAATCATGTTACATATTTGTAGTTTAATCATCAACTTCCAATGAAACGCCTTAATGATGTTATGCCTGAATCATTTTTACACATTTGCTTTCTCATTTATGCATCTTGTTCAGATATTGATACCAATCTATATGTGGCAATGCAGTTTCTGGGGAGAAATGGTTGGCCATTTGCTTTTGTGTATCTTACTGTTTCTAACCATAGAAGTTAAAGATGGCGCTAAGCTACCACTTGTTGAAAAGAAATTCATGACTCTGAGTGGTAGGATCATATGGTGCAAGCTCACAAAATTCTCACAGTTTCTCTTCTTTTAGTAGTTTTCTGTTTTTTTGGGGGAAAAAAAGCAATGCGTGGTTGAAATGAGCTCGTCTTCCCACGTGCAGGTGGTCAGCCGGAGGTTGTAGCGCTAGGTGGATACTCGGGATTCTTCCCTAGTTCAAGCCTGAATGCTTATGACTTTGCTCTTGAGATTAGCATCCCTGGAACAATCCAGTATTGCAACGTGCATTTTTCAAAGGACAACATTGGCTTCTGCGTTGCACAAATAAATCTTATGAATACTACAAGTATTGAGGAATTTGATCCTAAAGGAATGAAGGAATACAAAATATATGAACAAGAAGTCCATGGATATTTTGGTCTGGACTACCCTGCCAAAGTGCTATTTGATAATGTGACGGGTAAGTCGAGCAGGAAACTTAGTGAAAAGACATTAGTATTGTTATATGTTCTTACCGTAGCTAGCTGTGCTGTTTCAGCTTGTTTGTTGTGCTACTTAGTTGGATGTTGTGTTCTTTTCCCACAGTTCGCCAAAACATTTTCACCAGGTCGGGAGTGTATGACGGTTCTCCATTGGTCGTACCGTCTCAACTGTTTGAAGACAGGAAAAAGATACCAGCAAGAGTTTGGTTGAACTTTGAGGTCCCTCTCTTGGATAAACTACTTGTAGTCCAATAATTTATCAAGTTTCAGCAGAGAAGGAGATATTAAGTATTGATGAGAGTTATAGATTTTTTGTTACTGACTAAAATGTTGTTTGCAGAATGACATGTTCTATAAGGAGCACAAGATCAGTGCTGAAACATTTCTCCTAGATATTTTGAAAACCGTGCCGGAGTTCCTCTCATCACCGGAGATAGGTTTCTTGAAGTCTATGGGATCGAAGTTGGACAAGTCTAAGACGAAGTTCATATTCACATTCCTCGAACCAGATGAAGTCGAGCCAACTACCCAAAAATCATATGGTTCCCTGATTAAAGATCTGGGCGCGATCAAATCATTTGCATCTGGGATTGTTGTACCAAAAGAATATATCTGGCCTGTTGATAAGGCCAAGAGGTTGCAGCCAGCGACAAGCCTCGTGCAAGATGCTCACAAAGCAGGGCTTTCCGTGTATGCTTCTAGCTTCGCGAATGATAGATTATGGAGCTACAATTTTAGCTATGATCCTGTGCTAGAGTACATACAGTTTACTGAGAATCCCGAATTTTCTGTTGATGGGGTCTTGTCTGAGTTTCCTTCAACTGCTTCAGAAGCAATTGGTGAGACTGTTTCTGCATTTGCAGTTGTTGTTTTAGCTGTCTCACATAATCTTCCTTTTTCTCATCACAGCATGCATAAATCTGGACAAGAAGGCTCCCAGGGCTGTACCTAGTAAGATGAAATATAGTTCGGATTCTTTCCTTTGATGAAGAAACATAGTATATTAGTATGATATGTATTCCTCTGTACCACAGATTTGATCATATCCCACAATGGTGCTAGTGGAGATTTCCCCGGCTCGACTGATTTGGCCTATGATAAAGCCATAGCGGATGGCGCTGATCTGATTGATTGCTCAGTTCAAATGTCTAAAGATGGAATTGCCTTCTGCTCCGACAGAGCTGACCTTATGAAAACAACTACTGCAGCAGCTCTTTTCATTGATAGGTCTAAAAACATCAAAGAGATTCAATCAGCTGATGGTGTTTTCTCCTTTGACCTAACGTGGGACGAAATTCAAACTCTTAAGCGTGAGCCTCTCATTCATTCTGCTCTGCTCTCTAGTTACATATTCACATTGAGACTTTCCATTTTCAGCAAAAATCGAGAGTTTCTTCCCGGACCAGCCTAGAAATCCGGCATTCAAGAACAGCGGCAAGCTTCTGACCCTTCCTGCGTTCTTGGAGCTTGCCAAGACAATGGCAGTACACGGCATATTCATATCGATAAGGGTGATTTTTTTAGCCTTAACTAACTTCCCTTGCTTGTGTATCGACGTTTTCTCACACATTTAACTCGTTCCCTCAGAATGCTGCATACCTTGCTGCAAAGAGGGGTCTTGACATAGTAGGTACAGTCTCCACAGAGCTCAGCCATTCCAAGTTTGATAAGCAGACACTCCAGAAGGTTCTAATCGAATCAGATGACACCTCGGTGTTGGATCAGTTCAAAAGCGTCCCAACTTATGAGAGAGTGTTGTACCTCAAGGACGCGATAGGTAGTGTACCGGATCAAGCAGTGAAGGAGGTGAAGAAGCACGCGGCTTCAGTTCACTTGCGCAGAAGTTCCCTCATGGTTGCTGAAAACAGCTTCATCGTCAACTTCACCGAGACCATCCCAGCCTTCCATGCTGCTAACGTCTCAGTATATGTTGGGATTCTGAGGAATGAGTACCAGAACTTGGCCCTCGACTATCTGGCTGATCCATACGTGGAGCTCGCCACCTTGACCGCCCTACAAGTTGATGGCTTCGTAACAGATTATCCCTACACTGGAGCCCTGTTTGTCAGTGAGTAACTTGTTCTTCACCTCCCTTTTTAACTAGTGGAAACAACCAAGAAATGATATTTTTGTGGTGACCATGTCAGGATCATCTTGCTTAAATGAAGAATCTCCTTATGTTACAATGCCGGCACAGCCAGGTATGATGTTCTCGCAAGACGCAGTAGCTGAACCCCCCGAGCTCAGCCCCAAGGACGTGATTGATCCACCACTGCCTCCGGTGGCCAAGCCCTCGCCTCCGGCTGCCACCTCCACCAAACAAACTTATAATTCTTCAACTAATACATTAAGAGTTAGTGCTCAGAGCCTATTTTTTGCTGCAGTGGTGGTGCTTCTTACCATCTATACATAGAATGCCATTTTTACGCTGAGTTATGGGATTTTACAGAAGGGTAACACAACACTGAGAAATATACATACCACAGAATCATATATATACACACACACTACCAGAAATCTGTGGCACAGTGATCACTGGACTAGCCAGATTGTTGTGATGCTTGTTAAGAGAAATATTTATGATGGTCTTCAAACAGAAAAGAAATGTATTATTCACATTCATGGTCTTAAACAAGAGAAAAGTTGTGTATTTTCTTTCAAATATGTGTTAAAATCTGTGAAGGTAACTTGCATTCATTACTATAGCATTGATTATTTGATTAAAATGATTTTTTTATTTTTTTTTATAATTTGTTTTGCAGGTTCTAAACTAATGTGAAGCATATAGTGAAATATGAGATGGAGTCTCATCCCTCACAAATTGTACAACCGAAAAATTATGATCGGCAAAATTTAGGAAGAAAATGTATATGAATAGTAGTATAAATAAGTACAAATTTGATCTTCAATATTGAAGTTATTCTTTGCTTTATATACGTATTATGTTTCGTAATCAAGTTCACACGACTTTTCTGGATTTCATACCTTGCTTAATTTCACATTCCGACTATTACTTGTTTATTTTTTTTAAAAGGAATTGAATTAAATTGAAATCAGAATGAACATTATCCCATGGTCAAACTCCATTTGATTAATGAGGCGAACGAGTGATGCATTGACAATATCTAATCCAAAATTATAAAATTTATTAAGACGAGTATTTGAAATATGTGTTCAGAGATTAATTAATCGATTAATTCGAGTTCGGAATTATTCTCAACTTAATAACTTATACATCGATAAAATGTAAAATAAGGAGTACTAAACTTTTTGACATAATTTTTCTCAATTGTATGCGAGCAAAGATTTACTAATTTGTTTATTTTGAGATAACACTTTTACAGTAAACCAGGCAATAAAGAGGGAAAAATTTTCAGTATAAATAGACGGAGAGAGGGGTACGCTAGAAACCCTAAAATCTCATTAGTTTAAGTCAGAGGCTGTTGATTTCGCGCAGCGAGGTTGGGATTCTTAAGGGTGGTTGCCCCTTTCTGTGCGAATCACCAACCGATGAAGTCGAAACTATGTTTTTAGTTTCAAGATGAACTTGCAAACAACCCTTAGATGATGCTGATGATGATGATGATGATGATGCTGATGCTTGTAATCATAGCTCTGGCTGTGTTGCAACATTCCCTTTTCTCCAGACCCTAAATCCTAAACAGAGGCTGTGATGATTTTTATTCTAAAGATCAGATTTCGAGCGAGCCCGTATCTTGGCGAGGCGGGATCAGTGCATCTGTGAGATGGATTCTCATTAGGCAACTGGTTTTCGCAGCCATGGCGGGTTTTGCCGTTGATTTCTCTCTGATGATAAAAGGCGAATCTGAGCCTCAAGATCTGCAATTTTTTTCTTATTTTCTTCCCTTTTTTTTCTGTGTTTATAAAATTAATGTAAATCTTTTTTTCTTTTCTCTTTTTAAACCGATGAAATGATATCTACACACTAGATCTGTTAAAAAACATGGAAACAGAGCAAGAGAGGGGAAGGATGAATTTGCATCAAGTTTGAGAAAAAGCTTCATTATTTTGTCAATAAAACATAAATTCAAATTGACAAGAAAGGGACAAGAAGGAAAAAAGGAGGCTCAGATGAGTAGAGAGGCAAAAGAGAAGGCGGCGACGCCATGGCTGCAAAGATCACCGTTTGCACGTGGAAAAAAGCGCAGCAGTCGGGATCGCCCCGCCAAGTTGCGGGCCGGGTTTCTCTAAGCCCGATACATCAACCCAGAAAGAATAAAGAGAAGAATTCATTCATCACAGCCTCTGTCCAACAACCACCACCACACACACACACACACACTCAGAGCGCTCGCTTGCAAACAGTGAAAGGGCTGTTTGATTTGGAGAAATCATGGGGTTTGCGGAGGGGCAACCACCCTTTGAGAATTCCGGCAACCTCGCTGTAACCCTCATTCTTCTATTTCTGAGCTCTTCTCCAACTCCAATAGCTCTTGATATTCTTACATATTGTCATAGCCCAAGTCTCGTAAGGGTACAATTGTCATTTCAATACTTCCCCGAGAGTCGAGCCCATGTTTGGTTTCTGTAACTACAATGTAAAATGACGAAACCAACCTCAGCGCCTCCGCCGGTGGGCGTTTGCCGCTTTTCTCAGTAGTAATTAATTGTTAACTATGAGGCTGTGATGATCCACCAATCCTTGTGTGACAAGGAAAAGATCAGATCTTGAGCAAGCTTCTGATGAGCTCGCTCACTGTAATTTTACCTTTTGCCTCATCTAAATCAAGCAACCGATTTCTGCAGCCATCTTCTATCTGGTGATTACTTGTTAAATCTGAGTTTCACTATTTTATTTCTTAACATTTCGATTTATAACAAATACAAACACATTGAGGAATTCACCAAAAAAACGAGAGAGAAAGAGAGAGGCTCAGATCTGTTGAGATGCAAGCGGGCGAAAGTGACAGCGGCGACCGCCATGGCTGCGACCAGCCGGTTGCATCCGGAAAAAACCGCATGCCATCCGGGTCGCCCTGCCAAGATACGGGCCGGGTTTTCTCTAACCCCGTTTCATCAGCTCAGAAGGAATCAAGAAATAAATCATCACAGCCTCGGAAAACAAACACACACACACATACACATAGTGTTTGGGAACGAAGGGAGTATCATTTCCTGTTTCCAGTTAAATTGAAGGGCTGTTTGATTTGGTGAGAGAAATCACGGGGTTTGCAGAGAGGGGTAACCACCCTTTTGGAATTCCAGTATCCTCTCTGTTGTAGCCCTCATTCTTCTTTATCCGAGCGCATCTCATCTGCATTCTCTGTTTCGCATTCTCACAATATAATTTGTTTGCTCAGCCTCCTTATTTGCAAAAGTGAACCCTCATTCAACCGATATTGCGACTTGCCCCCTAGATGTAGGTCTATATATGTATGTCCTCATGTAGTTCCTCCGTCCATGAAATAGAATCCCAAGGTGGACATAAATTTTAATAAAATTGTTAAAATTGTTGTAAATAGAATAAAAGTGTAATTACTGAGGATAATGTTAATACGAAAAAGTAGAATACAAATACATTATTAATTAAAAAAATTGTAATAAAAATACAATTTATAATTAAATATAAAAGAAAATGTATAATATGATGGTTGAAAAAGTAAAATAAATTTTCTTTTTTTGCATAAAAAAATGAATAAGTAAGACTCTTTTTCGTGGACAGAGGGAATATTTTTTTTAGGCAAATGTCATCTTTTATTAATTTCATCTTTATCATGTCCTTAGGCAAACTCTTATACTCCCTCTGTCGTGACTCAAAACTTTTGGATACGGAAATTAAGGAGAATGTGTAAATTGATTGAAAGTAAAGTACCTATACTTTTTTAAGGGTTAAATTTTTTTATTTATGCAAATAGACCACTTATAATGGGATGAAGAGAGTACTTTTCCAGTCCCATTGGGATGGCCTAGTGGTTGGGGTGGTTGCCTGTCCTCTAAGAGGTCACAGGTTCGAGTACTCTTGGCCACAATAACCACTAGGTGGGTGTGTGTGTTGTTTGTATTATTTAATATTTATAATGTAATTTCATCAAAAAAAAAAGAGAGTACTTTTCCTTCTACTAAAAAATGTTCCACTTATTCATTTTTTTCACCAAAAATAATCACATCTTACTTTTTAATCTATCAAATCTAATATTCTCTCCTATATTATTTAATAATATATATTTATTTTATTTTTTAATACTAACATAATTTCTACAAATTATATTTTTATTTTATTTACAACAAATTTATTTAAACTCGTTTCATGTTTAAAGAAAAATAGCCACATTTCACTTTTTAATCTATCAAATCTAATATTCTCTTATATTTATTACTCCCTCAGTCCCATCAAATAATTAATAGACTAATTAACTAATGGCTCCGTCATCTACCATAGATGACCGTCTCTTTATTTCTATTTTTATAAATTTTAATTTATTTCTCTCTCTCCACCAACTCATTTTTATCTATGTTTATTTCTATTTTTACAAATTTTAATTTATTTATCTATTAATTACATTTTTTTAATTTTTGTGCTCATAAGTAATGAGACATTTACAATGAAATAAATAAAATAGACGGAGTAAATTGTACTATTATGTTATTTTTAAATTAATAATACTAGTATATCTTTATTTTTTATATTAACATATTTTCTGTAAATTATATTTTTATTCTATTCCCAACAACTTTATTAAAATTTGTTTTCATCGTGATGTGAGATTTTTTTTCGTAAATAGAGAAAAGATATAAATAGTGTGGAGTGTGGACTTCGAACTCAAGTGTTTCCCCATTTTCAAAAAAAAAACTCATTATATGGTTAATGACTGGTTTAATTTTTGAGAAGAAACCTTCTCAATTTCTAAAGCAAAAAAAAAAAAACCTTAAAATCGATAAAGTGAAACTCCTCACGAGTAAGTTTCAAACTTTTTGTATTTTGTCACTATTAAGGGTTTTTTGAATGAAAAATGTTCTCACTACTGAGGGTAAATCAATACTCCCTCCGTCCCACCGTTTGAGTTCCCTTTCAATTTTCACACATATTAAGAGAACACATTTAATTTTATTTAGATATATTAATTTATGTGTTTTTTGTCTATTATACCCTTATTAATGAAGTTTGATTTTCTATATGACTTACTTAGTGGTCAAAACTTTATCTTGTAATTTAATTTCGTAGTTTTTATTTTATCCTCAACTTTTGTGCATTTTACTAACAAATCATGTTAGAGTATTTATAAAATGAGTCATGCTAAATAGCCACATTGTGGCCACCCACAATTCACTTAAATAGAAAAAAAAAATTAATTAATTTAACTTATTTTTTAAAATAAAAATAAGATTTAATTATTTTATTGTATTCTCTACATTGTAGTAGTTATTTTTTTATAATTTTTTTTGTAACTTTTTATTTTTATTAAAAAATAAATTAAAAATAAAAGTTGCAAAAAAAATTACAAAAAATAACTATGATGTAGAGAATACAATAAAATAATTAAATCCTATTTTTATTTTAAAATATAAATTAAAAAAATTGAAATTTTCTCTATTAAATTAAATTGTGGGTGGCCACAATGTGTCTGCATAGATTTATTGTTATAAAATAGAGTGTTTATGGGTAGAGTGATGAAACATCAATGGTCGATTCTTTTCTTATTCTCTTTGTTCTATTTAATATAGATAACATTAAGGAAGATGCATGTATTTAATCATCTCACTTAATCCTATGTTTGACTACATTAAGTGAAATATTGAATAAGGATAGCTTAGTAAAATAATATTTTTATTTAATTTAAATTTAAGAAGTGGACTATTATTTTGGGACAACCCAAAATAGAATAAGGGATTCAAACGATGAAACGGAGGGAGTACTAAAGTTTTACAATTAATAACTATGCTTCCTGATTACCACTAAACTTTTTCCACACATGGCTTGCTTAACGAGTTCTGCGCCCACAACTCGGCATCAAACAAAGCTAATGCCAGAATTTCAAAATATTGAACCAATATCAAATTTTGGGTAAAACCTCACCAGATAGAAAACAACGAACGAAATCAAACTAGGAGAAAAGACAAAAATAAATCAATACAAAATGATAGTAAAATTTAAGAGAAATCAACTCATCTAATTTGGAGTACCCGGAAAAGGGGGAAGAGAATAAAATTAGCTCATGTAATTTGAGAGCCAAGGCCCAATAATAATAAATTAAGGAAGAAGAAGAAGAAGAAGAAGAAAGAGGCTCAGATCTGGTGTAACAGAGCGGGCAAAGAGAGATCCGGCCACGCCATGGCTGCAAGTCACCGGTTGCATGCAATGAACATGCCATCCGGGTCGCCCCGCCAAGATACGGGCTGGGCTTTCTCTAAGCCCCATAGTCAGCTCAGAAGGAATCGATACATCACAGCCCCATTAATCGCCAATTATATCTGATATAGATAGATGCATAGATTGCAGATCAACTGCTTATATAATATAATACTCCCTCCGTTTCCCGGTTTCAAGACTGCAGTTGTTCTGAAGCAAAGGGCTGTTGAATTTGCGATGAAATCACTGGGCATACAGCGAGGGTCAACAACCCTTCAACAAAACCCAAAACTCACTGTAACCCTCATTCCTCCTTTCTCAGCTGCTATTGCTTCTTACCTTTTCTTATTTCACTTTAAATACAAATCCGTATTTTTTGGTGCGCTTCCTTTTCTACCCCTCCTTTCATCGCCCTTTTACGATCTTGTCCTTGTGTGTTGCCATAAATTTAATTCAATTCTATAATATCGACCTTTTATTTACCCATAAATTTAATTCAATTCTATAATATTTTTCACTGATAGCTTTATATTTACCGTGCTCTTTGTACAATAAAAATGTTACCTTTATTTAATTAATTAATAGAGATACTACTAAATTGCATTCCCTCTGTTCATAAAAAATAGATCTAAAAAAATATATACGAATTTTAATAAAATTGATTAGTGTATTATGAGTAGAACAAGAATACCACATAAAAGATAATATTAATAATACGAATTAATTGTATTGTGAGCGTAGAAGAGGGTTCATCATGTCATATAAAGTTATTAAAAATAAAAGGAGATTAATTTTTATGGATTATATTTTCGTACTTGGACGATTTATTTTAATAAATTATTTTTTAAAATAAAATTCAATACATGGCAAATATCCTACATAATTCACTATTTACAATAATTGTTTAAAAGAAATAACCTCTTTTTATTTTAAAAAATATTTCCACTAAATTGTTTCTATTTTTATAAGTATACATTTTTAAAACAAAGATACTTTCCCTTTTTTATTTTATTATATACTATTACGTTAATATTAGTGCTGAAGACTTAATAGCCTAATGTTTGTGGTATTGTTAAGTGTTTAATCATTTGATTAAAATTTCGACCAAAAAAAAATCATTTGATTAAAATGATACCTAAAATTATGTAGTTGAATACTTAAGACAGCAGTACGCCAGTACAACGCTCTTTTAAGAATTCACTTTATATTTTTGTGAGAATAGAGAGAATATAGAAGTATCTTTTTTATTTTCATTTAAGTTGCGTTTACTTTGATGGATAAATTTATTATGAAAAAAATAAGAGATAATAAAAATTTATATCTTTAAATATATATTTTTTCCTACATCATAAAAGGGAAAATCACTATTTTTCTTTTCTTATTTTTACTTTAAGAATAAATAATATTATTCTTCTATACAAAATGTGGGAAAAAAAATAAATTATTTATCCTTTATTTTCTCATGATAAATTTATTCATCAAAATAAACACATCTTTAGGGCATATTTATTTATATTTATTTTTGAACCAGATGTTTATTTATATAATGAGATTATGGCTAATAAATACATGAATTTTGAAAAAAAATTACAAATTTCACCTGAATTTTCAATAAAGCCAAAAAATACATGAATTTAATTTATTTTTTTGCAATTTTCACCTAAGTTTGACTTAAATGAAATTAGAGCTTAGACAATTAAAATTAAATCAAATATATTAATTTTTGATTTCTTAGACCTCCGAACTTCTAAATACTCCTCATCATAAAAGGTTAGATCAACATCAGATGAATTTTCGATTGTCAATCAAGCTCTAATTTTACCGAAAGTCAAATTCAGATGAAAATTACAACAAAATATAAATTTATATATTTTTAAAATTAATTGAAAGTTCATATGAAAATTGCAATTTTTTTCAAAACTCGTATATTTTTTGGCCATAACACCTTATAAAATTTATTACACGTATGATTAAATATTTTTATTTTTAAGCGTATGAATTCTTTAATTTCAACTTTTTTATGAATTATAGATCAAGTAAAATTAGTCAAAATTAGTGTAAATTATAAAAATAATCACAATATCACAAATCTTTAAATTTTTAAAATACTTGATTTTACTATTTTAATTTATCAAGTCCAATCCTTAATAAAAGGCTTCATTATACAATTGTTTTGCACGGAAATTATTTTTTTTTCCCTTAATGTTCAATAATAATAATAATAATAAATTATCAATGGAAAAGATAAATTTGTTTAGCAATTCTGCAAATCTGAGTTAGTTTCTTCTAAATTAAAGGGGAAAAAGGAATTCAATAATAATAGTAATAATAAGGAATAGAAACGGAATGGAGGCTCAGATCTAGGGCACTGGGTCAAGCAAGGAGATACGAACCCCGCCATGGCTGCGAAGAACACCGGTTGCAGATTATGCCATCCGGGTCGCCCCGCCAAGATACAGGCCGTTATACCTCATTGCTCGAGCCACGAGCTCAGACGAATCAATAACAATCATCACAGCCCCTTCATATATATAGATAGAGAGAGAGAGAGAGATAAAGATCGTATAGTTGTATGTGTGAGTGAAAAGGTAACAACAAGTACTGATCCAAGTTTCTGTTTGTACTAAGAGGGTGTTTGGTTTGAGCAGGATTTGTGGAAGAAATCATAGGGTTAGCCAGAATTCCCACATCTTCATTGCCAACCCTCATTCTTCTGTCTGAGCTCCATTTCAATGCCCAAAGTTACAAAAATGATCCCCACAAAACCAGCTACAAATAGGAATGCTAAAAGGGTATACTGGTCATTTACATAGGCGGAGGTCTCAATGTAATTGGGGCAAAATCTTCTACTGTGTCTGTGTTATTCCTTTATATATACCAGATACATGTCATATCCTAACATAATATAGTATATCATAATAAATTAATTAAATTAATAAAAATTTCATTATAATCAGATTAACAATTAAATTAGAATAATAATTATATGATGTTGGTGAAATTTGAATTAATGAGCTTTTATAAAAGAGAGACGTTGGTCCGGTAACCAACGATGTTCAGCCCCCAATATAATTAGAATCGCAAAGACTTGTGTGCGGGTGCCCGCATGGTATGCGGACCACCCGAACACATGTGTTTATATATTAAGTTATAGTAATGATTTTCAAACTTATGATGTGGTGTAGTGGTAACAGCCACTACTCTTTCTCTCCAAGGTCAAGATTTCGAATTCTGTTGCCACCATTTGTGTTTTTTGTTTGTTTTTTTTTCTAGTTTTATTTCTTTCTTTTTTTTCCTTTTTCTGTTTTCTTTATTTTTTTATCTTTATATATATAATCTTTTACTTTACAATATTTTTTTTTCTTTGCATTATTTTTAAATTTTACTATTTTTCTTTTGCATTTTTAATATATTTTGGTTTTTTTATTCTTTCGGTATTTTCTTTATGTTTCGTTTGTTTTTCTTTTGTATTTTTTTTATATATTTTTGTGAAAAATGTAATATTTTAAAATATTACATTTCTTCAAAAACGTTACATTTCTTCATGTCAATAATTATTGTTTATTATAATAATAATTATTTGATAAAATAACTAAATGTAATGTTTCTAAATAATTACATTTGTTCACGATAATTGTTACTTTTATTTATGAGAATTTGTACTTTAGTTATTTGATCAAATAATTATTTGTGTAAGCAAAAGTAATAACACTTTTAGGGTTTAGTATTCCCTATTTAGGGTGTAGTATTCAGTGTTTAGAGTTTACAAAATATTGAATGATGGTTAATACTTATATTCACAAAAGTATACATTTAAGCATGGAAATGTATATCTTAGATAAAATTAAAGTAAATATTGCCATTTGAATTTATTATTGAATGGCTAGGGTTTATTATTGAATATGACTAGGGTTTAGTATTCAAGGTTTGGGGTTTAGTATTCCGTGTTTAGGTTTAAAAAATACTGAATGATGGTTAATACTAATATTCACATAAGTATACATTTATGCATTAAAATGTATATCTTAGCAAAAATAAAAGTAAATATTGCCATTTGGGTTTATTATTGAATGATTAGTGTTTAGTATTCAGTGTTTAGTGTTTAGGGTTTAGTATTCCCTATTTAGGGTTTAGTATTCAGTGTTTACAAAATATTGAATGATGATTAATACTTATATTCACATAAGTATACATTTAAGCATGGAAATGTATATCTTAGATAAAATTAAAGTAAATATTGTCATTTGGATTTATTATTGAATGACTAGGGTTTATTATTGAATATGACTAAGGTTTAGTATTCAAGGTTTAGGGTTTAGTATTCAGTGTTTAGGTTTAAAAAATATTGAATGATGGTTAATACTTATGTTCACATAAGTATACATTTAAGCATGTAAATGTGTATCTTAGATAAAATAAAAGTATGCATTCCATGTTTAAGTTTGAAACATTACATTTCTTCACAACAATGTTTATTTTTATTCATACGAATGTTTACTTTTAGTTAGTTACTTAAGTAATAATCTTTGTAAATAAAAGTAATTATTGATGTGAAGAAAAGTAAGCTTTATAACAATAATTACTTTTTAGACAACAATGATTACAATAAATATATTATTTTTGAAACATTACATTTTTCCATATCAATTATTACTTTTTATTATATATATCAATGATTACTTTTAATAAACATAAATAATAATATTATTATTTGATCAAATAATTATTATCGTAAGAAAAAATAATTATTGATATGTATAATGTTTTATATTGAATGAAGGTAAATATTTATATTACCATAAGTATACATTTGTGTAACAAAATGTATATCTTATGCTTATTAAAAGTAAATACTCATATTAGGGTTTAGTGTTTAGGTTTTAAGGTTTAGTTTACAGGGTTTAGGGTTTAATTTATAGGATTTAGGGTGTAAAAATATAATACTTTATATTAAATGAAGATAAATACTTATATTTACAAAAGTATATATTTGTGCGAATAAATGTATATGTTATGCTTATTAAAAGTAGCATTTACTATAAGCAAATGTAATAATTTGGGGTGACGGATCAAATGGGCGCGGGTCAGGGGCGCTGATCCGGGTCAGGATTGGGGCGCAGGTCGACCCGGCCGCATCCCATGCGGGTGCCCTCACCCAAGTCCAACTCAATTAGAATATGCAATTACTACACACTATGTGATAAAAACGAACAAAGCACATTTTATATTTTTTCGGGAAAAGCATTTTATACACGCTTCTATAAAATACATTATTTATTTATTTTGAAGTAACCCATAAAGTACTATTGTTAAAGTTTACTAAATCTAATTAAAGTGTGGATGCAAATCTAGCAAAAGCAGGAATAATCAGAGCCACACGATGCAAATCAACGGCTGCGACATGTTCCAGCAATTAAAGATTTAGTTTGCAACTAAATCCCTCCGTGTCAACATATTTGCAAGAGAAGTCCTTCCTTCTCAAACAAACTTTGAAACTGAAGTTTGCTGAAATATTTCCAAGGCACTAAAACTAACACAAATAGTTTTCGCTAGTTCCTAGATATTTTAATTGATAATCGATGATAGGCTAAGACGTCGTTTGTTAATTTAATTTGTAGTTTATAAATGAAGTCGTTGAGTAATTATTGGTGCCCTTTGATCATAGTTTCCCAGAGAAATTTATGTGTTAAAATTGCATTTCATTTTTACTTTAATTAATTGATTTATTTTATTTAGTTAAAAAACTGATTTCATATATATTCTTGGTAGATTTAATGATGAGTAGTTAGGTTATCTTTTCTTATAGGCGAATAAATTACATATATAGCACCTTTAGGAAGGAAAGATTTGTTCCATAATTTTTAAGGATATGTTAAATTTGAAGGAAAGAAAAAAATTGGCATGGTATCGTACTAAAATTTGAAATGGCAAATTTCTCGAAAATAAAAGAGAATATTACATCATATGAATCTAAGGGCTAATTACTTTTTATTTTCCATATTTATAGTGATTTTCTTTTTGAAAATTGGAATTTATTAAAGCTTGTTGACCAAAAATAAATATATAACCCGCGGCCCCCAAACTTGAGAGCATAGATATGGAGTCTGGGTGGGACGAGGCAGCAAGAAAAAAATTTATTAGAAGAAGTAAAAAAATTTGTAGAAACAAAAGACACAGTATTTGGAATTCATTAAGTAAGCAGATTCGTAAAAAGATGAGTGTGTCGGAATGGACGTTGAGGGATTTGAATTGTATCGCAAAAGCTTGGCTCTTCAGCGCACACAGTGTGGAATGCTTTTGCAAGAATTGACGCGTAACTCTTCATCTCTTCTTTATTTTTATTTTATTTCTTCTCTATATATCTCTTTGCTTTCAGATTTTATTTTCTCATATATGCCTGACAGCCTCACATATTGCTGTTAATTCTTAGCATTTGGCTTTTGGGTTTACAACTGCTTAATATTAAACACAAATTTGTTTACACGCATTATTAATATTATTGCATGTATGTATATGCGCATAGGGCTGGGAATCGGGTCGGGTTCGGGTACCCGATGTTGAAAATACTCAATAATCAAAGTCAAGAAAAACAACATCTAGAAGTAGAAATATTTAGCAAAGTCAAAAGAAATATTTTGTATGACTTTAGTGAGATTATGCATGACTTTACTACATTTCTGAACCTATAAATAAGTATCATTGTAATACGGAAGAATATCAAGAAATACAATAACAATCATTTGCTTCTCTTTATCTTTCTCTATGCATTATGATAATTCCATGTTTTAACATGGTATCAGAGCAGGTTCAACCATAGGAACTCAGAAACGAATCATCATCGTTCATAATCCAAAAACCAAAAACATTCCTAGCCAATTCTTCATAATGAACCAATTCAACAAATCCACAGAATGGATCGAAGAAACCATAAACCACACAGATTCAAATGAATCAATTCAACAAATCCACAGAATGGATCGAACTTACCCAAATCCCTCAGCTGAGTCGGCATTCTCAAGAGTGAGATGGGAGGCCGCCCGACTACAAATCTTGCAGCCGGCAACCAACCGCGCCGACATCGACGCCTCATCATCGGGAGGGGTCGGAGCCGGACTCGCCGCCACCCACCGCCCTACTCAGCGGCCTGAGGTCCGACCGCCACACACCGCCGCCGGCAGAGGCAACCCACCAGAGTGGTGGGAAAACAATTCCAAGGTTGCGAAAGGGAAAATGGCGGACGGAAGTGGAGGAAATTCGGAACAGATCGGAGCAACACCGACTGGATCGGCAGTGGCCGAGAACCGACCGGCGTGGGCCGCAAGAGCGGCGGCCATGGCTGTCGACCTACTGGCAGCCTCTGGACCGTGGGGCGCGAGGGAGATATCGGCGGCTGGAAATCAGTCGCCGCTGACCGTGGGGGCGGCGGCACCAGCCGTGGACCGAGCAGCTGTAGATCTTCCGGCAGAGGCTGCAGGACCAAAGAATGGTGGAGGCCGATTTGAGGGGGAGGCGACTGGAGAGGATGGGGGAGGCTTGGTGAGGCAAAATTCAGGTATACACCAAACCCTCCCACTTCTCCTTATTTCTATAAAAGACCCCATGTCTTGCCCTCTAAGTCCCCGAATTCTGGAGTATTACAAATACCACCCCTGGGTTATCCTGAATTGCAAAAAGAGCCCCACTTTATGCAAACTACCCCACTTGATTTCCAAAAAATTACATAAGTGTCCTAGTTTTCTACATAATACTAAAAACACCTCTCAGTTATGTAGAAAGTCACTAAATACTTCCGCTGCATATCAAATCTCTAGTGATAAACAAGATAGAGATAAAAGATGGATTTTTGATTGTGGGGTCACAGATACAACATAGCCCAATTTGAAAATTAAAAAAAAAAAATCAAATTCAAATCGAAGAACTCCTAAACACGAGTATAAACTATTTAAAATTTCAAAATCAAATGAAGAACTCCTAAATACGAGTATAAACTATTTAAAATTTCAAAATCAAATGAAGAACTCCTAAATACGAGTATAAACTATTTAAAATTTCAAAATCAAATGAATCTTTTGATTTTCATGCATTTATCGACCGGATATTGCATATGCTGTTGGGGTTGTGAGTCAATTCTTGCACCAACCACAAGCCGACCACATGGAAGCTGCGCTCAGAATTGTGAGATACTTGAAAGGAACCTTTGACTATGGAGTACTGTTCAGGAAAACTGGACATCTCGAGATACAAGCCTACACTGATGCTGACAAGGCTGTAAACTCCAAAAGTTTTTTCAGATGTTCTTTCCAAGTTGAGTATCGGAAATTCCCGTCACTCAACTTGAGGGGGAGTGTTGAAAATACTCAATAATCAAAGTCAAGAAAAACAACATCTAGAAGTAGAAATATTTAGCAAAGTCAAAAGAAATATTTTGTATGACTTTAGTGAGATTATGCATGACTTTACTACATTTCTGAACCTATAAATAAGTATCATTGTAATACGGAAGAATATCAAGAAATACAATAACAATCATTTGCTTCTCTTTATCTTTCTCTATGCATTATGATAATTCCATGTTTTAACACCCGAACCCGAGAAAACCCTAAACCCACTACCCGAACCCGACCCCGAATTTGAAATCGGGTACCCTAATACCCGACTCGGGTATTCGGGTACCCGAAATTACCCGGTGTGAAGGACACAGAGGGAGAGAGAGAGAGTTGAGGGTACCGGTGATGGTGTCGGTGGTTTCAGAGAGTTGAGAGACACGGAAGGACGAAGGAGTCGGTGGTTTCAGGGACCCAACCGAAATCACGAACAACATGCCTAAGTAAATCTCTCCGAATGAGCCATTCCCAATTTTTCGACCCAACCGAAACCTATTCCCCACACGCGGCTCCATTTAAATTCCCCCAATCATATCAAAAATTTTCACAAAATTAAACCAAATAAAGCTGAAAATTGCAGGACCCTGGAGAGAGAAAACGACGTAGAGAGGGAAGAAGAACCAAGAATCGGCATTTCGGGTATAGGGTACCCGATACCCGATTTTTTCACACCCTAAATACCCGACCCCGACCCCGATCCCGAATTTTTCGGGTATAGGGTACCCGATACCCGATTTTTTCGGGTCGGGTATCGGGTACCCGATTACCCGATCCCGAAATTCCCACCCCTATATGCGCATGTAATGTAATTTTCAAACTCTGCAAAAATGCATTTGTACTACGGAACTAAGATAATTAAGTACTCTAATTAATGGTGCAAATTGTGAAAGTGAAAAGCATTAAATTTGATGACAAAACTGATATTTGTATTTTGGATTAATTATGCAGTTTGATACTAATAGTTGTTAAATTGATAATACATTCTTAATTAATAGTATTAGACAAAATCTCGATATATGGTTGAATGTAATGTCCATTACAGCATTTTGTTTGCTAGTACATGAAAGTTTCCGAATAATAGAGAGATTCATTCCTCTTTTGGTTTTGTATTAATTTTTTATGGCTAATTGTACCACAATTGACTGCTGTAATTTTGTATGTATTTGATGTTTATTTATAATGTAATAATGGCAGAGAAGAAGCAAAGTGAGGAAAAGGACATGCCCCAATCACTCACTCATTCGGACAATGATGCTGATTTGTTTAAGGATACTACTGAAGAAGATCCTGACTGTAAACAACGGTAATCATTCTACTACACAACTTAAACTTACCTTGGCATTTTTATTTTTATTTTTACAAATTAAAGCAAGAAAGTAATTAACATTGTTTTCTTCAAGTGTAGAGTGAAACAATTTTAATTATTAATATTGTGTACGTATTAGCAGTTGTGTTTAGTAGAAATTACACATGCGTGAATGTGCAGTTAGTAATTGTTGTGTTAATTAGATGTGATGAGACAGTAAGAAAGGTGTTGAGAAATGTAGTGGTCCAACAGCTAATCACTTGAATCATGGTAAAGAAATATTGGAGGCTGTGCAAGAAATGAAAGTGGAGTTTAAGAAACAAATGGAAGATATGAATGCAAAGATGTTAGAACTCCATCATCATGTGATGAAGAAAGATATTCATGGTTCAAATCAAGATGATATTATGGAAGAAGTCGTTGATGAAAAGGTCTTATCGGCTCTCAAGCTTCGCAAAAATATTATGGTACGTACATGTTATTAATTAATTCGATCATAGTATATAGTTTTAGATTATTCAAAAACCATTTAATTTTTTCAGGCAAAAACACATCGAGTCAACTCGAAGATAACAGAATTGCCTAGTTTATTGAAATTGTTTTACACGAGCACTAGACACGAACTCAAAGATGGACTCGGTATTAAAATACCATTACATGGTGATGTCTTTGGTGATGAGGAAACCAAATTCGAATACATTTTCATTAACCAAATCAACGAACTATGTGAATTGGAACCTATCGGGGCATCTTGCATATGTGCCTACATATTGTGAGTACTTTTTCATAAAACCTTCTTCTACTTATCATCTTATTGGATTATTGATTCATATTAATTTTTATACTTTTGTTGTGAGAATTTGTAGGCGCTTATATAAGGAATGTAAGAAGGCAAACCTTCTTGATAGTATTAATTTATTTTTAAGGTTGTATATATACAAATTTATCAAGAAGGTTTGCCTTCTTACATTCCTTATATAAGCGCCTACAAATTCTCACAACAAAAGTATAAAAATTAATATGAATCAATAATCCAATAAGATGATAAGTAGAAGAAGGTTTTATGAAAAAGTACTCACAATATGTAGGCACATATGCAAGATGCCCCGATAGGTTCCAATTCACATAGTTCTTTGATTTGGTTAATGAAAATGTATTCGAATTGGGTTTCCTCATCACCAAAGACATCACCATGTAATGGTATTTTAATACCGAGTCCATCTTTGAGTTCGTGTCTAGTGCTCGTGTAAAACAATTTCAATAAACTAGGCAATTCTGTTATCTTCGAGTTGACTCGATGTGTTTTTGCCTGAAAAAATTAAATGGTTTTTGAATAATCTAAAACTATATACTATGATCGAATTAATTAATAAAATGTACGTACCTTAATACTTTTGCGAAGCTTGAGAGCCGATAAGACCTTTTCATCAACGACTTCTTCCACAATATCATCTTGATTTGAACCATGAATATCTTTCTTTATCACATGATGATGGAGTTCTAACATCTTTGCATTCATATCTTCCATTTGTTTCTTAAACTCCACTTTCATTTCTTGCACAGCCTCCAATATTTCTTTACCATGATTCAAGTGATTAGCTGTTTGACCACTACATTTCTCAACACCTTTCTGTACTGTCTCATCACATCTAATTAACACAACAATTACTAACTGCACATTCACACATGTGTAATTTCTACTAAACACAACTGCTAATACGTACACAATATTAGTGATTTCCGGCGACCACGGCAGCCATGTCTGCCGATCTGCCACCTCCCTTCCCCCATATGGTAAGTATTAAATGTTTGACTATTTTAAATATAGAATGATTATTATTTTAGAAAGCACAAATTTTGAAAAGATTTTTAACAATGGAAACATAAACCCTAGATTTTTATGTTAATTAATTTTCGGTAGCTGCAAATTATGTAAATATAGAATGGCAATAAACTTTAGAAAGAAATTTTTTTGGAAACAATTTTATCAAAGGAAACTTAAATCCTAGATTTTCATCTATAAATTCATTAGTTTGAATTATTAAAGATGCAGCAGACGCAAGGTAACCTTCTTCTTCTTCTTCTTCTTTTGTTGTCTTTCTTTTCTTTTGCATTAACGCGGCAATACCTCCTTCTTTTTCTTCTTTTTTCCAGATTTTTGGTTTAGAGGATTAAGTGATTGCTTACTTCCCTGTTTTGGCGGGTGGCGGCTGGAAATTTTTGTTAGGTAATAGATATATATTTGTACTGTAGAAACTTTTATAACATAAATTAATGAGTTCGATTCTATTGATGGACGCTGTATGCTTTTTTTCCTATGTTTCTTTATGAAATTCTTAGAGGCTCTTATTGTTCTCTGTCACTGCAATCTTGATGAGGGTTTGACATGAAATCTGATGTTTGTATCTAATTCTTGAAATCATGAAAGCGTCCAAAAAGTGGGACCTAATGAAGCCTTATGGATATGAAATTTTTAGGATATAGTATCTAGCTCATATTTCTTGGATGTTTTACTTATTAAACTAAGGGGTAATTGCCTGTAAATACATAACGTTTACTCAGAATTGGTTTTTGCTCCCATTTTCGAAGGTCTTGCGTCTAATTACCTAACCTTTTTTTTGTCTGATTAAGCACCCGTCGTCGGTTTTCCCCAAATTTTAAATGACGTGTCACCGGGAAATGACAGCGTGGCGCCAGATTTTGCACAGTTGGAAGCCGAACTGAAAAAAAGAAACGACGCTGTTTCTAATTAAAAGAAACGATGTCGTTTCTCCATCCATTAACACTCAGATTTCGAATTAAGCCCTCATTTTTCGATTAGGGCTATACCCTTCCAGGGTTCTTCATGAAATCGATGGAATTGGAGAGATTCATGAGCGAATCGGTGTAGAAGAATAGTCCGCATGCTTGTAAAGGAGTTTTCGACCTAAAAAATAGGGATATTGATTCGTAGCAATGTCGTCTGCTTCCTCTTCCTCAAATTCAAGCTTCAATCGCGGAGTTTCTCAGGAGGTTGTTTGTGTTCATGAAATTGCAGCTACAATTAACACCTCCCACACTGAAAAGAATCCTGAGAGGCGATTCTATTGTTGTAGTCGAACAAAGGTATGTTCTTTGCGAGTTTGTAGGTTTTGTTTTGGTTTTACAAGTGTTTTAACTTTTTTGTTCTGTTTTTTCTAGGCTGAAAAATGTGGATTTTGGAGATGGAAGGATCCAGAGCTTAGTTCGTACTATAAGATGTGCATGAACAAGCTAATTCTTCAACGAGACAAAGTGTCCGATGAGCTGAAATTATGCAAGTTTATGGGAGAGATGCAAGTTGAAAATATGAAGATTTGATGACACTGTATGAAGTGAAATGTGCAGATGTAGAAGAAATGAAGATTGTGATGAAGGAGCAAGAGCTTGAAATTAGTAATCTGAAGTGGAAACTTAGGATTACCAAATTGTTGTTAGTCTTAATTTTTGGTGTTTTGGCAATGAATCACTTTCTGTGAGGTTTCATGTAAGATATGCAGTTATAATGAATCAATTATTTTTTAATGCAATGGTTATTTTCGAATAAAATGCTACTTTTCTTACAAATTCACCATCAAACATGAATCAACAATATAACATATGTTAACTGTAAACCAAGAAACCAAATACCCAAAACAGCCATCCGTACTTTTGATTAACATCATAAACACACTAATAACATATGATATGTTCAATGTAGCAAACTTCAAAGTGGCCAAGAAGTTCAAGTACATGTTTCTTCATTACAAAAGGAGTTACAAAAAGAAGACTTAGATGTCATTCATTGTTGTTGATCATTTGGTGCTTGTGCAGTTCTGCTCCTAGTTTGCACAACCCTCACATCCCTTGAACTTGATGATGTATTGATGTACTGATTTCTTGTTGCCTCACTTATGTAAAGACCAATCCCAGACCTTGCCGTGTTCCTCTCTCTGAAAAATACATCACTTCTTCCACCCCTTGCACTGCCTCTCCCTGATCTTCCACCCCCTCTGCCACTGCCTCTGCTGAACCTTCCCCTTGTCCCTCCCCTGGTAGATGAAGAGCTTGGCATGTCCTCCGCCCTTGTTTTAGAAGGCCTTCCAACTTTGTTCTACAATTTTACAAGAAATGTCTATGAGTAATTCATATAAAAATTATAAATGTTGAAAGCAACAACTTGTTACCTTGGGAGGAGGTGGAATTCTTGAGTAAGATTTTGGCAATTTCTTAATAAACCAGGCCCAATACTCCTCATTTTCCACTTCACAAGCAGCCCACGCAATAGGGAACATCTGCTCATTACCATCCTTGGCAATAGCACAAAGTAAAACTCCTCCAAGAAATGTTTTTAGATGGCACCCATCTAGTCCAATTATAGGCCTACAACTAGCCTTGAAGCCCTTCACCAGTGAGCTGAAACCTACATACAACCCCTTAAAGACATGGTCATTTCCCAAGAACAGCTCAAATCTACCCTGAGGATCACCTCTCCTGAGCTCAGCACAGTACCTCCTAATCAGACCATAATGGTATTCTACACTTCCCTTCAACAAATTCAGTGTAATGGATCTAGCCTTGTAGAGCCTGTCCCTTGGAATATCATATTGCAACCTATCAACAATATCTTGCCTTAAATCAGTGACAGAAAAATCAGGTCTAGTCCTAAACACATTCAGGTCCACTCCTCCTTCTCAATATACTCTTGCTCAACAGAATCCAATATGTCATCTAAGCTATCAACATCACTAACCATCCCTTCATCTTCATTGTGGACTGGATTTTCTAATTGTGTTAATTCCCCATCCCCAACCTGGCTTGGCTCAATTCCAGGCTCTATCATCACTGACTGTATTAAACTACCCTCAACAAAGTCATTGTTTACTTGCTCATTTCTTTCTCTTGGATCAGTAAACACTGCATCGTGTGTTACATCAATGTTCCCTATGTTATTTTGCAATCTACCAGAGCCACTATCAATGCCGTCTTCCACATACACACTAACCACAGATATCCCCTCATTCAAAAGATTCAACATTTGCTTAACTTCACTATCCCCTACAATCTTAACAAAAGTGTTTGTTCTAGGATACCTAAAAAACAGGTTAGTCCATGACCCATATCCTACATACTTTACAGCACGACAAAGTTTGGCATAATCAAAGGTACTAGGTACCAAGTCGAAAAGCCCCAAGTAAAAACCCTTAGCATAAACCGGAAACCTCCCATAATCCTCAAAGTGACCTCCATGATGTATAAATAATGCAAATGTATCACTGCAAATAAAATAGACATGCGAATTTCATGAACACTTGTTCCAGTTCAACTACAAAGAAAGCGCAAAAAAAATAGACATACGGGTTCACTACTTCATCGTCACCCATGCTTGAAGCTATCGCCGGCCGAAGCTATGGAGAAATCAACAGCTCGCGCCCGTCTGATGGTGTTCTTCGAAGAACCCTAGACGGGAATATTGAGAAGAGATTTGGGGAAATTCGAATAATCAGGGCTTAATTAGAAATCTGAGTGTTAATGGATGGAGAAACTGCGTCGTTTCTTTTAATTAGAAACGACGTCGTTTCTTTTAATTAGAAACGACGTCGTTTCTTTTTTTCAGTCCGGCTTCCAACTGTGCAAAATTCGGCGCCACGCTGTCATTTCCCGGTGACACGTCATTTAAAATTTGGGGAAAACCGGCGACGGGTGCTTAATCAGACAAAAAAAAGGTTAGGTAATTAGACGCAAGACCTTCGAAAATGGGAGCAAAAACCAATTCCGAGTAAACGTTATGAATTTACAGGCAATTACCCCTTAAACTAATCATCTACGTGAGCTATGTTCTCTAAGTAATCAATATGTGAATTGTGCTGCTGCCTGCAGTTTGATAGTCTACTTGCTTCTTCTTCATTATTTTTCCTGATTTGGGAAGATCTTTGTGATTGTACTTTTTGAATTTTATATGTTACTTATAACGGCTTTTTGAATAAATCTACATGAATATTTGATTTAGGTTTTTAACCCAATACGTTAGATTTTTGGTTTAGAGGATTAAGGGATTGCTTACTTCCCTGTTTTGGCGGGTATGGAGTAATTTATGTCCCTTTACAATCAAATATGTATCTGTTTTATGGGTTCTATGAATGAGTATCCGTTCTATGAAATACAATTTAAACTACGGAGATGACATGTTTTCGGAGCTCTGTGTGTGTGTGTCTGTGAGTGCCTATCCTCATATTCATCTTTGGTATTGGAACATTAGACATTGTATAGCTATGTGTAATGATTCAAGAATGATTTATTTGAGACAACATTTCAGACTTAACTTTCTTTCTCTGTTTGTTTCTTTCTCTGTTGTGGCCTAATATCTGTATTTTTCTTTGTAGTTGCCTGGCGACAACTCAAGAATATTCAAGGGTTGGAATGTTTGTCTTTTATATATCCATCTATCTATCTATATATTGACCATTTAAACGGAGTTTCTCTTTTCCCCATATCTCAAAGAAAATGTAACCTCATACTTTTTTAGATCAATGATATATCTATAGTTGGGGAGAAATTTATTTATTTCGCTACCCACTCAAAAATAATTACTACGTAAAACTCTCCCTCCACTCTTTACTAAAATGAATTAATTTTTGCATTTATTTCTCTCATCCACAAGGTTCCAAAAACTTTATATATATATATAACATGGTGACAAACTAATGTAACTTTGAAATTTCGTATTCTTTATCTCAACTGCAATGTGGAATTTTATTCTGTATCTTTCAGTAGTGAATTTTATTCCCTTAATCATAACAATTTTGCTTAATCAAAACTCAAGATATAATCAGAAATAATCTAATTTTATACATTATTATGTTACTTTAACAAAAATTATAATGGGTCATGACAATTATTTATTGAATAATTTTGAAAATAGGGATAAAAAATAAAGGAATGTGGTGGGATAATAGTGCTAAAAAATGAAAAGTTTATTTTTCTGAAGAGTAACATTTCAAAGTACCCCCAATTTATTTTTATTAATGGATAAATAACATTGCGAGATTTTAAATATTTAGCCAATGGTCCTTTTATCTAAAAAAAAAATTAAAAATGAAAAGCTAATGTTCCTTTTATTTATAATCAAATAAATTACTTAAATGGATTGAACAACTAATTTTTAAAATATTCACCTAATATATAATTTTACAAACTACTTCAAAATTAAATACTTTAGATAGGACTTTGGGCTTCACGTCGTATTTTCGAATACTTTAAATAAATTATTTTGTATTATTGCATTCCAAAGAGGGGTCAGTTTAGGAGCTGGTATTATTATTATTATTATTGAGGATGTTTTGTTTTGGTATTATTATTAGTCATGCATGATTAAAAATGTCCTCTATTTTTTCAATGTTACATATGACGTTAATTTGTGCATTTAGATTATAATATTATTATTACCTTCATTGTTGTTAATTTCTTAAATCTACACACACATACATGTATATATAATGATAGTTATATATTAATATATTAAGTCTTTAATATTAATTAATAGCTTATTTATATATATAATGTTCACTATTTATTAACTTGCAGAATTTCAAATGGATTATTGTGGTCGTAATAAACGTCAAAGAATCGGCACGATGGATGGAAATGGTACACAGAGAATCGTTTCTTATGATCCAAATACGACAATTATTAATGAAAACAATGGTAATTAACTATTCCTAATATTATTAGTTTAATATAAAATATTTTTAATATTATTCTCTATTAATATAGCACAATATGATGTCGCGGACCCACGATACCTATCTTGGCTTGCTCGACAAAGAAGACGTAGTATTTTGATAAGAAAAAAAAAATCAAACTGACTTCAAAAACGCATCCTACGTAGTATTTGTGCCTTATGTAAGGCACAAATGTGAATTAATAGATTGACATGGCATATTAACATTTTTTTACTGAATAATTTTCATAATTTATAAATATATTATAAAATAATTTCTACGTCTTTTTTTTATATAAATTATAACAGTAAATGATACCCATCGAATAGTCGACGGGTTACACACTAGTACATTAATTATTTATTTTGAAGTAACCCATAAAGTACTATTGTTAAAGTTTACTAAATCTAATTAAAGTGTGGATGAGTTAACGAACTCGACGACCCGCGAAGCCAACTCGGCGATTTGAATCGGCGCCGTGGTGTCCAAAACGAGCTTGGGTACGTCGCCGACTTCGTAGTCCCAGCAGCCGCCGTAGCCCTCCAAGAGGCGCTCCATCTCCCGCCACGTCGACGGCTTGTGCCACTCCTTCCCCCCCCTGGATTCGAGGCGCCTCCGCCACTCCGCCTCGTCGCCGGGCCTGCACTCCACCACGACAACCCTTGCTCCGCTCTCCGACGCCAAGTCGAGCAGGCGGTCGAGGTGGGGCCGCCTGGAGAGCGGGGAGTCGACCACCACGCTGAGGCCGAGGGCGAGCTGCGTGGAGGCTACCCGCCACATGGCGTCGTAGGAGAGGTCGTTGAGCAGTTGGGCGGCGGTGGCGCCTGAGGTTTGAACGAGGAGGGCCTGCTGGACCGCGTGGGTGGAGTCCCGGAAATGGTCCTTGTCGATCAGGGGGCATTTTAGGGATTTAGCGACGGCGCTCGCCACCGTGCTCTTTCCGGTGCCGGGATGGCCTTTCATCGCGATCACCGTTGCCCGTCGCTGCTCTCTCTCTATCCATTCACAATTTGGAGAATTGTAAGAGATCGAGGGCTCTTGTTGAGGAAATTTTTTGTCAAACGGAACGTGACGGAGATTTAGAGCTTATCCGGAAAATTGTCTCTTTATCTTTTTTACCAATTAAAATTATTCATATATTATGAGTTGCATATTACAATTGAAGAAATGTTTTATAATCAGCACCACTGAAATAGACTAATTTTTCGTTTTAGAATGTTTTATTGAAATAGGTTCGCTTATTATTTTGAATGAAAAAAATATACTAGTATTTAAAATATTTAATTAGTGTGAATTATATTAGTCAGATAGTGATATAGTATAACTTTTTTTTTAATTACGAAATTAACATATAGAGTCACGCAAGTCAAAAAAAAAAAAACTCATAAATGCACGGTTTTCTTCTAAAAAGCCAAAATCACAATCGTCAAAAATCTGGAATTGCATTTTCAGTTCCGGGGCCAGTGAGTCATTTGACAAAGAAAAGAAGAGAAAAGTAGATTATAATAAAAAAAAAACTACAAATTAAATTAATAATAAATCTCAAATCAGAAAATGAAAAGGAATAATACAAGGAGGAGGTGAAATCTGTAAATGAAAAAGAAAAATATGAGGAGTGTGAATCAACGAAGGCTCAGATCTGTAAATGAATCGAGCAATTGGCAAAAGTGAGTCCGCCATGGCTGCAAAATCAACCAGTTGCGTTTTGGGGGAAAGTATCCCCGCAACACGCCGTCTGGGCTGCCCCGCCAAGATACGAGTCGGTTTGCGCCATTGCTCGATTCTTCTGCTCTCCAGAAAAATTATCGTCACAGCCTTTAGGATATTATTAGGTTTCCAATAAGCGCTCGATAAAATAAGCTTCAGCCAAACACCTCCTAGTGGTTAAGTAGATCCAGCGCCAGAATCAAAGAACTGGAAGATGTACATACACACATATATATATACAGAATCACACACACACAAACACATACGCGAAAGCGTAGGCAACTCAGAAAGAGTAAGCGAAAGGGCTGTTGGTTTAGAGAGATGTGAAATCATTGGCGGATCAGAGACGGCAACCACCCTTGAGGAAATCCCTTTCTCCGACGCCTCATTCTGGAGAGAGAAGAGAGCAATTGAAATGTTTAGTTAGGGCATTCCGTATTTATTTCCATCGTCGTCTCGTTGTGGTTTAGAGCATCCGCATTCGGGGTTCCTTGATAGCCTACTTGATAGTGGTTGTGTTATTGAGTAGGTAGTGCTGCATTGGGGTTCCTTGATAGCCTACTTGATAGCCTACTTGATTTTTTTAGTTTTTAAAGAGGAGAGAGAAATTTTGAAAGAGGAGAAGAGAATTAAAAAAAAAAGAAAATCACTCGAGCATACTCGAAAACTCGAGTAGCACTCGAGTAGCTCCTCCCTACATCGCCTACTCGAGTGCAATACTCGAGTTCGAGTAAGGCATCCAGGATGCCGTTGCCAATGCTCTTATGCCATAAATTTGTTATAATAATTTGGGTTATTATTGAATTTCATTTTCCCTATTGAAGCAATCAAACTAAACAAATCTTTAATTCAACCTACAGTTTTTTTTTTCTTCCTCCAGAATTTTATTTTTGAAACTCTCTTCCTCTAGAATTTAAACTCACAAATTAACCCAATTTCATTGAACTTACAAAAACTACATATATGTTACAAAAATGATGGAACTTGTTATAAGTATTACATTTAACAGCGATAATACATTGTTATCGCATGTCACAATAACTAAGTGGTGTTTTATTATATTACCGTAATCAAATTAGCTTGACCAACTAAAAGCCCACATGTCATTAATTTAAAGGAACATATTTTGATTCTTCATAAAATAATCATTTAACTTTGGGTAATAATAAAAGTTAGGGTATTTTGACCTATAAATACCTTAATTTTTTGTATTCTCTAATTTTGCACATCAATTTTAAAATCTGCCTATAAATATTCGAACTTTATATTCTTTTTAATTTTGCACCGGATAAATTTTTACTCTCAAATCGTTAATGAGATGGCAGTCAGACTGAGAGGAAAGTTTGAAGTTCATAACGAAACAGATAAATTTTATTGTCAATGTGAGATTTAGAATATATAATTGTAGATTTGAGATATCAATCCGACTGTCATGTTAGCAACGATTTGAGAGTTAAAATTCGCGGGGTGCAAAATAAGAAATAATACAAAGTTCGAGTATTTATAGACAGATTTTAAAGTTGGGGTGCAAAATTAAAAAATGGAAAAGATTTGAGTATTTACAAGCTGGTGAAGGTGGTTTTTACCAACACAAATTTTAAGATTATAATCCTGAATCTTACCTAGTTTCGAACTTATGAAATAAGGTGGAACTTATGAAATAAGGTGAAAAGATATAGATTTCCGATATTCTTTTCCTTTCCTTCGATTGGTGTTCTTCAAATCCTTCTTTTCTCTTCTCCAACTGTTGGATTTGAATGGGAGTGCTCGAGTATTTTTCTTAACTTTTTTCTTTTTATCGAAATTGAGTAATAATTTGTAACTTGGTCCTTCACAAACTAATACTCGCGCTATTTATAAAATGCATGACCTAAGGGGTAATTAGTAACTTCCTTAGCTCAGATACGGAGGGGTCGTCCCGACCTTTTATTCCTCTTCTTCATTATGGAGAGGGGTAATTCGAACTTTTCTACTTTAAGACATCTTCCACGTCAGCCGATAAGTTGTTAGTTATGGAGACGTTCTCTGCCAAAAAGTGGAAAGTGACCGTCTACAATTCAGTTACACTAGGTCCATGTGGGTGCACCTCCCCTTTCTGTATATACTTACTTCTTATCCGTATTCTTCCACTTTGGAAGGCCTCAGATCTAATCCTAAGGAATACTTTATAGGACACCAAATATTCGATCTCTCTAATACCTGATATCTAGGGGTAATTTCCTTAGATTCTCCGTCTCCATGAAGCTCTGTAAGTTAGGTTCATGTGCTTTCGTGTTCCACTCAGAGTTCCTTTTCAGATTTTTCTCCGAATTCCGCTCTGGTGGATACTCCTTCCTTCTTAGAGATGGAACAGGGGATTCGGGTCCTGGTTTCTTTTCAAAGATAAGAAACTAGAACCCGGAATTCCATCCTCATCACAGGCCAATACCCTAAAAGTTATTATTAAAACCTAACAAAAATTCTCACCTAATGATCTACTGCTTCCGTTCTCATAAAATGTACTCCCTCCGTCCGCCAAGATTATGTCACAATTACTATATCGGGCGTCCGCCAAGATTATGTCACTTTCCTTTTATGGCAATGGTCCCACCATCCTCTTTAATATTTTATCCTTACTAACACTCTTTATTTACAAAAAAACCACTCAAAATTCAATCTCAACCACTCATCTCATAAAGTGGTGGGACCCTTTCTCCATTACATCAAAATCATCACCAATTTTATTAAATCTCGTGCCCAAGCAAATTACCATAATCTTGGCGGACGGAGGGAGTATCAAATTTGTCATTTTTGTCTGTTTTCATAAAATGTACTATCAAGTTTATTTTTTATAAGTTTTTTTATTATTAAAATTAGGGCAAATGTGCAGATTAGTCCCTGAACTCGACCCCCCTAGAGCGTTTAGCCCCCCATACTCTGTCAAGGCGCGTTGACCTCCCTGAACTCTCGAGAAAAAGGTGCAACTAAACCCACGCACCAAACGGCGCCTAAACGCCATTTCTTCCAGTTTTTTTATTTATTTTTTAAAGCGGGCCTCAGGTATACTACCCTCGTCGCCAAGGACACCGACAAGGCTTGCTGGGACATGGAGAACGTCTTGAAGGTTGGAATCGAAGAGGAGACGGCGGCGGCGGCTGCGGAGTCGGATAATAATTCGTTCGGCATCATATCGAAGGAGTTCCTCCGGCGGCACGTGGTCCACTTGTTCGGAGCGGCGAGCGCGTGGTTCTTGATCGACATCACCTACTACAGCCAGAACCTTTGAGTCGAGTCAGAGGGCAGGGGCTTGGGCTTATGTCCTACTGAGCGAAGGAAAGACGGAGATTGAGGGCCTAGGGCTCAGTGGCGTTCGCCGGAAATCAAAAGGAGGGAGGTTAGGAGGTGGCGTCTGGAATAGGGATCTAGGGTTCAGGCGTGGATAGAGGACAAGGCGGCGGCTGGTGGCTGTTGTTGGTGCGGCCGCCAGAGGACAGAGGGAGATGAGGGATGGGTGTAGGTGTTTGTGTACGTTTCCGTCGGATCCGGAGGAGAGGAGAGTGAGGGCAGCGGCTGGGTTGATGCAGTCGCCGGAGAAATGAGAGGGAGAAGGAGGGGCGGCTGGACCTTGCGTCTTTGTGAGGTTGACAGAAAAGTGGAGCCGAGAGGGTGGCCGAAGGCGGTCTCGGTCGCCGACAAAAGAAGGAGGAGGCAGACTATGAGTGTGAGAGGATGCGTGAGTTTCTTTTTTAATTTTGAAGATAGCGGCGTTTAGGCGCCGTTTGGTGCGTGGGCTTAGTTGCACCTTTTTTTCGAGGAGTTCAGGGAGGTCAACGCGCCTTGACCGAGTATGGGGGGCTAAACGCTCTAGGCGGGTCGAGTTCAGGGACTTATCTGCACCTTAGCCCTTAAAATTATAATAAGGATGAGACCCTTACTCCACTCACATCATATTCAATTACTTTATTAAAACCCGAGTTATTTAAAAGTGAATACATTTTATAAGGACAGTGATGAGGAGTGATATGTGCAAAGTAGGGAAATGATATAAATCAGAGGAATCGGCTCCACTAGCGGAATGAGTATGGTAGAGGAATCATCCTCATCAGAGGGATCTCACTCACCAGAGGCATCTCACCTATCAGAAGAATCATCTTCGCCAGAGAAGTCACCTTCGCTAGGGAAGTCACCTTCGCCAGAGAAGTCACCTTCGCCAGAGAAGCAGCTTTCGCCAGAGAAACAGTCTTCAACAGCGGAATCGCCAGAAACGCGGGATATTCCCCGCATGAAGGCGAAATTACCGTCATGTCCCTCGACCACGCCAAGTGCATGCCTTATCATTGATTTTACTATTTTGCCCTCCTATGTAATCTATAAATAGGCCCTGAGCTCGTGCATTGTATTTACGTTATCTCTTATTTTCAATACAACAGCTACTTTTCTCCGATTCTAAGCTTTCCGATTGTTTACTTTGCCTTCTCCGATCATTCACACTAGGTATAGTCTATGTTTATCGCTTTCTAGATTAGGTGTTGGTTACTTGATTCACCAGACAGAGAGTATTATTTTAAAATTTTAATTTGTAAAAATTACAAGTATAACTTAAATTTAGTTTATTGCTCAATTTAGAAAATTTCAATAAACTGAAACTGCTGTATAAAATTTATTGCTCAATTTATAAAATTACAAATATAAAATTCACATTTGGGAGCTATTGTGGAGATGAAAATTCTAATGTAATTTAATAATTAACAAATTAATTTTTAGCGAACCATGTCACAGCTTAATTAATTGCAATTTAAACTTGAGGTATAAATTTAATACTACTAATAAAGATAAATTCAAACTATATTTGTAATTTTTATAAATTTGAATTAAAAATCACCTAAAATAAAAGTTTTGAACTATTTTTTTTAATAATTAATAATAATAACCACTGAAAATCGAATCAAAACATGAAATCACAGTGGAAAAATCATGATTAAAACGAGAAAGCTACGAGGCTCAGACCGGCAGGCAGGAGATAGAGGCACCGCCATGGCTGCAAAAACTCGGCGCAGTCCCATGCCGTCCGAGTTTGCCCCGCCAAGATACGGGCCGTATTCTATCCCCATGCCCGACCCAACTCAAACAATTTTCAGCATCACCGCCTCCACAAACATCCGGACCAACTATTCCACGCTTCATTATACCACACTGAAAACCAAAAAGACTGATTGTTGGATACTGATTGCAGTTGAAAGTCGCAAAAAATTGCGAGGTTATTATTGCGTTTGAGGAATGATGATTATGATGAGTCGCGCAGCGAGTCGAGTCGACTCGGGCAACGGTAAAAGGGGTTGTTGTCTCAGACGAGAGAAATCATCGGCGAGAGAAGAGGGGAAACTACCCCGGAAAAATCCTACCTCTTTCGCCTCATTATTCGAGTTGGGATTTTTACAGAAATTTTGGTGAGATTCCCAACTTTTATTCGGAAAATTGGTCGGGTCGGATAGGGTCGGGTTGGTATTTGGATTTCTAGATCGCGTCGCTGAACAAACTCGATACGCATAAAGCCCTGTACTTTTTCATTTTCTACTATTACTAGCAAGTAACCCGTCGAAATTCGAGGGGAATAATAATCGAAATTCGACGAAAATTTATTATTATATAAATTTATAAAATTATTTAATACTCTCTCCGTCCCTAAAATAAGTTCCTCTTTTTCCTTTTTGGGACGTCCCCAAATAAGTTCCTCTTTCTTTCTTTCCATTTTTGGACAACTACCCCACCACTAATAATACTTTATTTATTCTTACTTTTCACTTTTTCACCACTCTCAATACTAATTATAACACTTTTTCATCTTGTCACCACTCTCAATACTAATTATAACATATTTTTCTCCACTATCAATATATTTTACCACTTTTCCTTAAAACCCGTGTCGTCCCCAAAGAGGAACTTATTTTGGGGACGGAGTGAGTATAATTTTTTATTTTTCAATTTTATTTCATTAAAATAAAATACTGAATGAGGTATTTTTAATAAAATATCCACTATAGTTACAATAAGATTTGTTGCATCTCGTATAAGAATATCTTCTGATAATATCACATCAGATTCTCCATCACCAAGACTTTCATCAGTACTTTAAGTATCCATTCTCCAAAAATTTTTGTATTTTCCTGATTTTTTATTAAAAAATCATTATATGTAATATGCAATTTTGAAACCCAGAATATACATTATCAAATAATTAAACAATTGCTTGGTACGTCCCTGAAAATTGTCCATGACTAAAAACTGATTTCAGTAGGTATAATCCTACATTTGAAAGAGATTGTCCCTAACTTTTATAGTAAAATAAACATTCACATGTAATTGCCTTATCTGAAACCGAATTGAAAATTTAGTGAAATTTGATGGACTCATAATTATAATCATTCTAGCTATATGAAACTTCTTGCTCGTATTTTTTCTTGAAATGAGTTTGCCTTCAATTACGCGTTTCCCAAGCTGAGTTACTATCAGCCTAGTGTTATTGCAAAGCTCATTAGATGGATCAATATTTCTGATAAGCATGATTATGCATCTCTATTTCAATTTAATTTCATGACTTGACAATCCTGAACACTTGATTGTGTTGAGATATTCAATCGAGAATACCTGTTCATCGAGGTCCACTTGTCCATCTTCTTTGCAAATACTGTTTAAACTTAGGTAAACCCTTTCCTTGGTAGACATTAGAGACATGATGTAATCATTGATCGTATCAACCATCTCATTGGTGGGGGCCAAGATTGCTATATTCTTAAACATTTCTGGATCAAATGTATTATTCATCACATTATGGTATGTGTTTTTCACTATAGCTATAATAGGATTTGTTGCATCGCGTATAACCTTTGTAGATATAGTTTCCACTCTATAAATTGGAAGATAATTATTTTCTAATTTTGAAATATTTAAAATATGTATTGCAAATTTAAAATTACCTCGAAGTTTTTTATCTCCTTAATTGTTTTCACTAAAGCAGGTTTCAACCATTCTTCACTTTTTACTTCTCAACTAACGTTGGAAATATCAGCTATGGTGTTATTGTTGGAATCTTCACTAAGACCGCACCTGAGATTATTTTAAATATGAGTGTTAAATTTGATTCTATTTCGTTCAATTATACTCATTTGTTAGATATGGAAATTTGTTGATTAAAAAATTAACATCATGATAGGTTCGAATATTTCAGAAAAGAGTAGTTGAGGTGATGTTGATCAAATACATGTTAATAATTGAATTTAATTAATGGTTGATTAAAAATAAAATTTATCATGATAGGTTCGAATATTTAGAGTTTTAATTCAAGAGGAGTTCTAGCATATATTAGTCATCGTCTAACATTTTTATCTCCTTAATTGTTTTCACTAAAGAATATTTCAACCATTCTTCACTTATTACGTTTCGACTAACGTTGGAAATATCAGCTATGGTGTTATTGTTGAAATCTTCACTAAGACCGCACCTGAAATTATTTTAAACATGAGTGTTAAATTTGATTTTATTTTCGTTCAATTATCTTCATTTATTAGATATGGAAAATTGTTGATTAAAAAATTAACATCATGATAGGTTCGAATATTTTCGAAAAGAATAGTTGAGGTGATGTTGATGAAATGCATGTTAATAATTGAATTTAATTAATGGTTGATTAAAAATAAAATTTATCATGATAGGTTCGAATATTTAGAGTTTTAATTCAAGAGGAGTTCTAGCATATATTAGTCATCATCTAATTAGTGTTAAATTTGATTTTATTTTTGTTCAATTATCTATATTTATTAGATATGGAAAATTATTGATTAAAAATTTAGAAAGAAATAAGAATGAATGAGAATTGAGGAAAATTAGAATAGAGTGATTTATGATGCCACGTTAAATAAAATTTATTTTGTTGTGAATGTTCTTGAGCTCAAAGTTTTAAATACCTCAAATTTATATTTTACCAATGACTTTTAAATGTACATTTCGAATAAGGACAATAAATTATTCATGTCATATTAGAAATTATCTTATGCAATTAAATATAGGAGTTTTGGCGAATAAAATTACGAAATTAATAATAAAATATTGAGACCAATATTAATTAAAAGTTAAATACTGAAAAATGTTACTCCGGATATTAATTTAATATTAGTAAACCTAATTAGTAATTAACAAACAAAACCGAATCCGGAAATATATGATTGAGCCCATCTCTAAAATTACGAAATTAATAATAAAATATTGAGACCAATATTAATTAAAAGTTAAATACTAAAAACATATTAATAAACATTAATTTAATAAGAATGAATGAGAATTGAGGAAAATTAGAATGAAGTGATTATACGACGCCACGTAGGATATGATTTATTTTGCTTTTATATATATATAGATAGATTATCTAAAATTAATTCCAGTAATTTTTTTAATTATAAACTATAATTTCTCTAAAATAAATTTAATTATTTGGGTAGTAATAATTTAATTATTCACCCCAAATTCCTCATCAATCATCCATTAAAACTTTTGAGAGGTTACTATTATTTCTCACAATGCATTCCCCTTTCTCGTGAATTTTATCTTGAAATTGCTTCTTCTTCTGTTTTTTGTACAAAGGGAACCGCCTCTGCATTTATATTTTCAGAGGCAGCTTTTTATATTTCCAACGAAGTGCACAGTTCCAAGGAAGAGCAATGCGCCATGCCCGTCGACCACTTCACTAACTTAAACATTACTTTCTTTTTAATAATATCAAATGCACATTATTAACATTAAACAGAGCTGAAAAAAGAGTTGTTAACTCAACATAAAAAAAAAATTAAATTAAAAAAAAAAACATGAAAAATCATAGTAATTGAAAAGGCGAAGGACAGAAAGATGTGGCTCAGATCTATACCAACGGGCAGCAGAAATGGAGTCACCGCCATGGCTGCAAAGCCCAGTTGCATCAATAGATGCCATCTGGGTTTGCCCAGCCAAGTTACGGGTCGGATCCATCTCCGTGCCCCGCATAAATCTGCTGCTGCTGCTGTCGATCTACAGTTGTTATTCAAAGGGTGTCCCAACTTTAAAATTGAAATCATCGGCAAGCAGAGATGGAACCTCTTTGCTTGCCTCATTCTTCAAGTTGGAATTTCGGTACAAATTTTTCTTGTTCGATACCTCTACTTATTCACAATGCCTAGTGAGGGCATTTTCGTAAAATCAAAAATTTTAGTATTCAATTTTATTGATTAGTTTATTACTCCAATTAAATACCTGCAATTTTTCTTCTAATTCTATTTTTTTCTTATGGTTTTTTTGTCACTTCATTATTTTTGACTATTTTATTTATAAGAAATCAAACTTTGAGTACAGTTTTATGGTTTTAAACTTCCAAATTATTTAACTTCAAAAAAAACTTCCAAATTATTTCGTACATTCTAATAAGTTGGAATAAAATCGTAGCTTACTCCCCTCTCAAAAAAGAAAATATAATAAGTATATTACTATTAAATTTTTATTCCGGATATAACAAAAGCAACGAGAGAAAAAGAGTAAAAGAAAAAAAATATGGGAAAACAAATTAGCAGTGAGGCTCAGATCTGGAAAAACCGAAGCACAGGCAAGAGGAGTCGCCGCCATGGCTGCAAAACCCGGTTGCATGAGATCTAGAGAGATAGTAATGCCCTCCGGGTTTGCCCCGCCAAGATACGGGTCAGATCCGCCTCCATGCCCGACCCAACTCAGAGAAACTCATCATCACAGCCTCAAATGAACTGGAATCCTAGCGTTACAGACAGACAGAGATCAAGAAGGCAGTACGTAATGAAGCATAGTTTTGCTTGAATGCTTGCTATACACACAATCTCGCACACACTGGATAAATCCAGCTGGCTGACTGTGGTATAAATATAAAGGGTGATTCTATTCACTTTGATGAAATTAGGGGAAATCATCGGCAAACAGAGAGGGGCAACTACCAGCTACCGAGCCTCTCCGCTTCCCTCATTTCCGACTTGGGATTTTAGTGAGAGGTTTCATGCATTTCCAACCACACTACAACAGTACAGATACTGCAAAACCAAATGCATTTTTGCGTTTCTTTATCAGGTTTTGAAATTGTTGCGTTTCCACAAACTCTGGAATTGAAGATGCATACGAGAGAGAAGGGGAATTAGGGCTCAAGCAGGATAAAAGAAGGATCTCGAAGGAAACGATGAATTGATGGGTGTCTGCGTTAGAAACAAAGAGGGAAGTCAAAGACACAAATAAGAAGAGCCATTGGATAGGAATAATTGATCAGAGCCGTCCATGAGTAGAAGAGTGCGATAACTTGTTTATTTCCTTACCTTTTTCAATTTTCAAGTGGTTGTTTAATTGGAGTTAAATTTGATCAAAAATAAATTTGTAATTTAATTATCAATTTGTTATTGCAATTTAATTTGCTTTACTCTAAATATCAATTTGCTCAATTCACTAATACAAAAGTTATCAATTGTGTTACTTATTGTTAATTTATTTCTCTCAAAGTAAAGAATCGTGACCCTAGACTCGCTTTTATACCTTGTACTGTTGTACATGCATTTTTAATTGCTTCATTTAATTGTTTGACTTTATTTATCATTGCTATAGTCTATACATGATCATTTACATATAGGTGCGTTCAAGCGTTCTCTTTAATTGTAAATTTATCATGAAAAAAGAAGGGATAAATAAAATTTCACCCTTTAAATCATTCATTTCTTTTCTCACATTTCCTACTTGACCCTTACTCATTCCTCATTTACACTACAAAAGAGACTCTTACTCATTCCTCATTTATAATATTATCCCTCTTTTGTAGTGTAAATGAGCAATGAGTAAAGGTCAAGTAGAAAATGTGGAAAAAAAAAGAAGGATTTAAAGGGTGAAATTTTGTTTATCCCTCATTTTCTCATGATAAATTTACAACCAAAGAGAACTCACCCATAATGTTTAAATCTATTTGCTTTTAGTACGTACCTAAGTTATCTTCGTGGATACAACTTGAATCAACTTGTCATTTATAATAGACCTCGTTTTGTTGCGAACAATTTCAAGGTACACTCTAAATTGAACAAGATACAAAATCAACAGAGCTGGGGCCTAATGAATGTGCAAAAAACAAGACAGAAAAATTCTAGTTGTTTAGAAACATAGGAGAAAATGAAGACTAGACTAGATGGCTGCTCTACCCCTTTGTTGGAAGGAGAATCTGTGCTCAACTTCTCCACTCAACTTAACCATGAACATAAGCTGCAACAATTAGGAGCAACTGTCACCAATCTCCATTTTTGCCTAAAAAAAAATACAAGGTTGCAGCAAATCTCCACTCACCATTTCCAACGAGCTGACCCGATGGAGAAGGAACCCGCCACCCGTTGCCCTGGAAGCGAAGCAACGTAAAGAAGGTTGCGAACAGCGATAATAGATGTGTGAAAGCTAACACAAAGGGAAGAAGAGTAAACCACTCACTCTTTGGAAACCACATTATGATTCATGGCAGTAAGATATATAGCTTTATCCTTGGTGTTGTCTTCACAAGTTTTTGAGCTCATGTATACATCCTAAGGAAAATAAATTCTCATTTTTTCAGCCATTTCTAAGGGAGGGTTAATAATGGTATATAAATCACTGGAAAAAGAGAAACAACATACAAAGATTTTGCTTTCATCTGTTGCTTACCACTCCATATTGCAGTAATATGTTCCACACAGGCTCGAAACGGGTTTCCTTTACTTTCAAGATGTTGAAATCAGAAGAGATCAATTGGTGGAGTCCAACTACAATTTTCCTGTATTAGAATAATGCATCCGATCAACAGATTTCTTCGCCTGTAACAAGGATATACAAGCAGAAAAAAAGAAAATTTCAGTGACGCGTTACAAAATTACCAGTCGCTGTTGCTTTCGTTTAGGGTCTTTGTCAACCACGCGATCTGATCGTTTCCAAGTGCAGTAGATTGATCCTAAAATCATGAGTCGATAATGTTTTAGGATTACTAATAAAGAATTTAATGACTAACAAGATAAAAATGAGAACCACGAGGCATCTTTATCAGAAAAGAAGCAAGAGAAGATGTAAGATGGCACATTAGAATCATGTAACTATCCAGCACTTATTTATCTCTATCTAAACAGTCTTGGTAATTTATCTCAAGCTTCTTTAATCATACCAGTAGAATAGATAAAGAATTTTTTTATACTGATAAAATTACATCATTTTTCAACAAGCTAGAGATGCCAAGAGACCGGAGAATCAGCTGAATGTTTATTCAACGGAAAAATACATGTGAACTTCTCTGATCATACTGGTTGAAGCTGCTTTGTTGGTTCATAATAGCTAACAGCAACCAAATAAATCTTAGCTATTGACACATTTCCATATAGGCATATTGAATGGACATATCTCAACGACAAAGACTCGTCTACAAAGACAGCAAGCACATCCCAACTGTTCTAGCCACAGAGGTCGCATATCTTTATTGCTCCCGTATAGATAATGTTATCGTGTCTTAAATAACATTGGTGATGGTGTGGAGGGAAAACCTTCTTGGCCAAGGAGAAGTGAATGGATGTGGTATTGTGGTGTAGCTTGATATAATTCATAAATATCTAAAGTTTTCGAGTATTATGTTTGAGGACCATAGTGAAAGTGCTAGTTGGGTTTCAGAATTTCCTGCAACAGTTCAACAGAAATAGACTTTTCTCAATGAATGTCAAAAAACACAGCATGCTTATTTTTGTCCAATAGATGCCCGACTAATGAAGGCCGAAGCACAAAGGAATCAAACGCACACAGATGACGTAACTTGAAGTAGTAATCATAATCTCATCAAGGGATCATACAGTTTCTTTTCAAGATGCAAGATTTAGGTTTCACATAGACATAACAGGATTTCCAAAGGATGTTCCATTGGAATATGCATAAAGCAAAATGATGCAAATGACAAAACATATCTCCCACTTAAGCAAAACAGGACTTACTAGAAGCACAAAGAAAGCTGTTTGGGAAAACAAAAAAGAGAAACTACTGAAGTGCATAATCAAGACACTTACGAAACATGCCCCCGACCTTTAATAATACAGTATCCAACGCGATAATGTCTATAGTTTGTCCATGAGGAACTTCAATTTTCTTTGAGAAGTATGTTTTCCCTTCTCCTGTTAAAGCCCCAGAATTGTACCTACAGTTTCGAAGTGCAGATGCGGAATCAAGAAGGTAGAACTTCAAAGTAACATAATGCCCAAACAACAGCATAATTAGTGCTAGCAAGAAATGGCATACCAGGGTATATTTTGTAGCGCAGGATACAGTGTTGCCTGTTAACAAATGCATATCATTTCCTTGCTGATATGAAATAACGAAAAACAGAATTACTTCAAAGGCTTTAAATTTGCTTATGAAAACAATTATTTCAACAGCATCAAACAAGAGAGCATAGCATGATTAGATGAAGTAACCAATTATTGTGTATTAACCTATTCCACAAATCATGTCAGATGAACACAAAAATGGATCACTAAAGCAAGTGGAAAAGGAAAAACCATTTCCTTCTCGATGGCATTAAGAAGAAGCAATACAACTACCACTTGGAAAGTTAAATATCTTGTCCAATTTATGAACTGTCTTGAAATAATATATTAATGAAACATAACCTCAGCATATAGAGTAGATGAATTTAAAAAGTTGAAGATCACACAAATTTTCAGATTTTCTGAACAGTTAGAACGGATCTCACATTTTGCAGGAGTGGATCGGATTCACCAAGCTCACTAAATTCCACTACAAAAAGCACTTTGTATGTCTTCTGTACCTTCACCATCTTCATCAACATCAAGATTACAGTTACCACAGGGCCTCTAAGTAGATAATAGCAATACTTATGAGCTGAAGTTGCATGATTTAAATAATAAATATATATATATATATTTTTTTTCTTGTACAGATAATAAAATCAACGTCCACCATACAAAATCAATTAATCAAAAACCAAACTGAATCCCAGAAGGCCAAGAAACGCTTGAAAAACAAATAAAAAACCAATCTTTACCAAGAAATGCGAAACCCACAAAAGATAATACAATCAAACCTGTTGGAGCAATAGGGTTTGTTCTTCAACAGGTCTAAAGCCGCCAGCAACACTCATAAAATACACATCATTCTGCCTGTTGCCTTGGTTTGAGATGCTTCGAGGAGTAAATTTCTCAATATTTATGGCTACGTAAGCTACAACGCAGAGAGATAGCTGCGTGATGAGAGTGCAAGCCCATGATTTTTCCTTCATTTTAAGACAGATTTTCGCAGAAATCTATGCATTTGCTGCGAGTGAGGTGATGAGATCGGTATGCTTCTGCGCGCATTCAGATATTGATTTTAAAATGCTTAAAGTATAACACTAGCACAAATCACAGTAATAGTTTACAGACATTATAACTTGATCGTCGCATATAATTTCACGGTGAAGATTAAAGGCCCTGTAAATGGCTTCAGATAATATAAAATTCATTACCTATCTAGTACTCATCTATTTAAATAACGTCAATTACTAGCGGACCCATAAACAAAAAAAAAAAGAAATCGACTTCAATTAAAATCTGTCACTAATCATTCCAGCGAGGACTTGTGATGACATCATTTTAATTTTATAACCAAAAGCATATCTATTTATTATAGTAAATGGGTCAATTATACTCCCTCACGCTGCGATATATTTTCTATATTGTGGACGACTGCAAATTTTAAAAAAGGGATGGATGATAGTAGATAATAGTAGATATTGTAGTGGGTTGAGTTTGAGTCCTACGAGTGAAAATTTATGGATCCTATTTTTATAAATGGAAGTGAAAACGATATTACGGACGGACCGAAACGACAAATATAAAAATGATATCGCAGACGCAGATAGTATGACTTTGTCTGTACCATGTTAGCCGTTATCAAACAATAATTAAGTAATATATAATTAATTTATATATGTATTCTTTAATATATTTCCCACGCTATGCGCGTCACTACTTTATGTTTTATTTAAAATTTAGTGTATTATAATAAGTAAAAATAAGTTTGTAGTTCACAGACTTGATTGATTATCTAAAAAAGTTGTGTTCACATTATATAGAATGATTACTACAAAATATAATTTTCTTTTTTTTTTTTAGGGACAAGTAAATTTTATTAGAACAATCAACTAATTTTGATCACACTGTTCACAAATATTTAGTGGTTTTATATAATCAAACATTTTATTAGATATAACGACATAAACTTCACGTGGACAATAAAATTCAAAATTCAATATATTATTTCAAAATATAGAGAATAAATCTTGGATGATGGATAAAATGAAAATTATGTATGTTCTGATCAATTAATAGAAAATATGACGACACAATAATTTATACATAAATATTCATGAAAAAGTGTACAAATTAAATATAATAACTTATCTACATAAATGTCATGAATAAATTCACAAATTGCATTTAATGCAATAATTATTATTGAAAATAATATATAGAATTAAGAATGCATAGATTTTGTATTCCATATCCAACTAATACTGCATTTCCGAAGGAATGTACAGAGTGTTCTCCAGCTGCAAGAATTTACTACAACATTCATTCATGATCTGACAATGTAAAAGGCGATGGTAGTAGATGCAATACTTGAAGAATGAATTCAGTCCAGTAACTTTTTTTCTTTTACCTTTCTATTGCTAGTCCATCTCCTCTTTCGGGCTGAATCAAGGCTCAGTTTCTGCCAACATGTTTGCTCTCCGTTTTCTTAATTGCAGTAGAATCTTTTTCAGCTGGCAGGGGAAGCTTGAAACGCTCGCTTCTCTTCTTCAACTTGGCGGCAGTATCCAAGTGTCTATCCTTCGCGGCTTTAGTATCATTGTCGTTCATTTCTGGACCAGTGTCTTCAATTTTCAACCAAAGGCTGTGGATTATCTTCTGTCTTTCCGGAAGGATCTTCAAGAGCCCTGGTCACCAAGGATCTTCCACTACTGTTATATGTATCTTGATCTCTTCTTTTCAAAGAAGATGAAGCAGTAGGGGTGGTTGCTAGGTCCGTCTCCTTATGGCTTGTCCAGTGTTCCAAATTGGGGCGCCCCCTCCTTGAGTCAGGCTGTTCATTGTCAGTCGAAGCATCATCTCTGTGCTTTCTAGATGACCGATGATTTGTATGACCATGATAACTTCGTTGCTCGTCTCTGCCACTCAAGTTTGCCTAACAGCAGGAACCAATGGGAAAACATTTAATAATTCAGTTCAGTTAATATGTGTGTTTTGATCCTATACACTGGTAATAAGAGATTTGATGAGAAGAGGGGAAGGGGAGCCACAGGCATCAGGCAGCACAACAATCTTGAATAATGAAACTGAGAATTTCAAAGCATATAACAAGTTTTATGAGCTTAAACATACCATCTCACGTACTGAACCACCATCTTCACCCTGGTTCCTCTTGGGAGGTATCAAGGAACGATGGCCTCCACTGTCCATTTCTCTACACTTTCGACTAGTTTGTTTCCTTTTGTTTTCACGCATCCTAGAAGTATCTGAACCATAGGACACATGTTCATTACGACAGGTGGACTTCTTGTATCTTGATCTCTTTTCGTTGTTGATGAGTTGATTTCTAAGAGCATAAACATCTTCACGGCTCCTCTGACGTAAAAAATCATTTTCAACTCGGCCCCTTTGCTTAAATAGATTACCATTCCAGTCTATATACTTCAGATGGAATTCTCTGCTGGATCCCTTTGTAGTCATCGTTACCCCTTAAATGACTTATCCATGTTTTTTCTTCAGCAGCTAGTGCACTTCGCATCATTGGCCGTGTTTCTATTCGTTCCCTCCTCCATAAATGATCATCTTGTTTAGTCCAATGCCATTTATCACGCTCTCTCAGCTTTTCCCCCCCTTTTTGACGGGCATAGTGCATCTCATCATCCTGATCAGAGCCATCATCCCTCTCTCTCTTCCTTCGGATGCTACATTCAATATGACTATGATAGATATCATCCATTCCTGCATGCACCCGTCTCACATGCACTCTTCCACTCCAACTATTTAGATGATCATCCCTATCTCTTTGTCTGGATCCTATGATATCATATTCATGATTAGTCCCCATCCAACTGCCATTATCTAGCTGGTTTCTTGATTGGCGATGATCATCTCTCTCACTCTTGTCTATTTGTCTAGGCTTATTCTGATTTCTGGAGCTGAATTCCAAACCATGCTCCCTCTTTCTAGGGTCTTCAAGTCTTTCTCTTCCACCATAACGATCCTCATCTCTCCGATTCCATGTTCCTTCAGATATATCACTCTCCTTCCACCAGTACGCACTCCCCATTTTCCCATGCAAATGAAGTGATGAGTTAGCATGCCCACCTCTACGTGAACAAAACCCGTCTCTCTCTTTTACCACCATGTTCTGTCTTCCAGCTTCTTCTCCACCATAGCTATCTTTCCTTTGAGCAATACCCTCATCTCCTACTTCTCTCATGCTTTTTCCTGCTCGTAGAGAGTGCCTATGCTGAAGGACTTCGTCATCAACATCACCAGGAGAAATCTGAAGATATTCACTACTTCCTGATCTTGCTCTGCAGTCATTACTCCATGCAGTGTTTGAGTCTCTCCCATCTTCATACTCTCCCGAATCTGGATGCAAATTTAGCTTTTGTTTCTTTGTTGAACATACTAAGTCCTCATCTTCACATGTACCCCTGTTCCGAGGATCCGAAGCGATTTCCACTCTTTCCATATTCAAGCTTCTATCATCCATTACTGAATCATCATCGGTCTCATCCCCAACTACTACAACGCACTCCCTATCAGATCCAACGGAGACGGAAGATGACGAGGAAGGCCTTAGCTTACCATCCCCAGCACGATATGATTCTTCCTTCAGATTACCCGCAATATTTTCTTTTATATTCTCACTAGCAGACATAAAAGGCGATCTGACGTGCCTCCTTCCTTTCTTAGACCTATTGTCACCACAATTCTTTTGTAAGTAATCACCTAACTAGATATATATAACGCAACAGAATTCAGAAAATAAAGCTTCCAGCAAAGTACATCTGAGTAGAAAAAATGGGTCTAACCCCCCGAATTAATTATATTTTACAGATAAAATCATGCTGGTTGTCTGATTTAGAATCTGTCATTGGCATCATTCATTAACCTTTCTTGGGCCTTTTTTTTTGAGTGAGTCTAGTCCAAAATCCATCGGTCATACAGAAGATGCAACGTCGAAACTTTTCATACTTATCCAGCACTATGTGTGCTAATGCAAGTACCATAAGTAATTAATGAGACACGAAAAAAGTATAAATCCATGTACCTCTCCTCATGTGGGGGACCAGTATCCCTATCAGTACGGGGATGACCATTTACTTCTGAAGGAAGATGCGAGACATCCTCTCTTAGAATATCATGATTATGGGCAGTGTTCTTTGGCAGTGGTCTTCTTGAATCAAATCCCCACTTATCACCATTATATTCAGGTGAAAAGCTATCCATATGGTCTGCATCATCCTGTTGAAGACCATCAGTTTCATCACATCCTCCAACATGATCCTTTCTTGCTGGATCATTGTCATGTTGCTCTGATACGTCATCACCATCCTTAGAACTGTGGCAGATGATCTGTATGCAAGATGCTTCATCAGTTCTGTGGCACTGATGACATTTGATATTGCATGGCGATCAAGTAGAAAGGATAGCAACTGCTTACCTCAATAATGGCATCCATATCATGCATTCTTAGACATTTTGTATCAATTGATGGCAGACGATCACAGGAACCGGTTTCTACTGGTATTGGTCTGCCAACCGGCTGAAATAAAAATAAAAAAAGCAAATGAGATGCCATTCAGCAATAACAAATAATACGTCTAAAATATCAAGCCTTGGCCCTTAACCATAATAAACAGTCTAGAATTTAAAAGGGTGTCCATGAGAGGGAATAATAGAGACAGAAAGCTAGTGGAATCTAAGCATGCATGCATTCAGGGGAATCATCTTCCGACAAAAGTTGAGAGATACTGGTTCTTTTGAGTATAGAATGAACATCAACGATGCTAAGTTTTAAGCTTTAACGGAATTACAAAAGTTATTTAGAAGGCCTGAAATCAAGCAGGTTAATGTGAAAAGCTGTTGAGAATGAAATCTGCAGTAGTTAAAATATAAGCAAAATACACATACAGAGGTCCGTCTCGCTGAGTCAGCACCAGCATCTATCTTTCCATGATTTGCATTTTCAGATGGATTATCTTGGCTACCAACTGCTGCTGCAAGCTCTGGTGGAAGATCTGGATCATAATTCTAAATTTTGAAACCAAAGAAATTTGAAGAGACTTGAGTACACAAATATGTTTAAGAAAGAATAAAAAAAACTTGAAGTATAGTGACCATAATCAGATCAGGTAACATACACGCTCACCAAAGCTTATTTCAAAAACCCCAAAACTACTATGTCACCTGTTCTGCCTTGCCGCTTTCATGAGCACGAACTCTGCTTTGCACAGTCATCTCAAGCCGGAGTTGTCCCTAGAGATACAGAATTCACTTAATTCTAACTTCCACTATCACAGTATAGCAATTAACAAACAAACACATTCATATCGACTCCCAGAAAGTTAAACAAACAAACGATGTACAAACTTGAGAAGAAAACTACCAGTTGTTTGCAATAATCCCTCCAACTATCCTCATTCAAACCAAAGTTGAAAAAGTTAGACACATCTATGCCAGGAAGTTTCCAAGGTTTTTCTTCAAAACTATCAATATCAACTTCAAATATTGACCTGAAAATACGAAGAGATGTTGAAAATCTCGAATGGTGATGGAAAACTATTCACAGAATGGCGCAATATTGCAATTGATCATAAGAGAAAATACTATCGCGTGTTACGAAGTAATAAATGAATAGTAGATTGGTAAAATAACTCAGCTTTAGAGGGTTTTGACAAGGTAATCATCTCCCACTTTCCATTAACAATGATTGTGGAGTAGTGACTATCAATCGAAAGGGACTATTTTTCAGGGACGGAGGGAGTATAATGGTATCATCAATCAATCCCCGATCTGAGAATTTGAGTGGATCGGTGATCTTATAATACGGTGCATATCTAATATTTATCAACTGCAAAATCTGTATCACAACTATCTAATCTTACTTGTATGATGGAAGCCTGAAATCGAATCCACTTCCATGACCTGCTACATTAACTCTCCTAGCCAGAATTCCATAACCAGGGTGATATCCTTTTTGCATGGGCATGGGCCACTTCATTCCTGGTGGCCTCCAAACATCACTTCCACGTTCAGCTGGAGGGACCATGCTGATAAGTGGACGAATTTGACCTGTGATGCCTCCAGCAGCACCTGGAAAAGTTGCTGCACCATGTCTTACGTACTAAGCAGTTCCCAAAGATAGCAAAAGTGGAAAAGAAATTAAAAAGAAAAGTTGAAGGTTAAAAATAAAAAATAAGGTAATAATTATAATAAGCAATGCATTAAATGATAAATAAAGTTATACATATTTCAACACATAAAGCAGAATGTGCAATGTTTTGTAAGCAAAAGTGCAAAACTAGAGAATTATATTGCATATAGTAGCAATTATTGTTTGTTAATCAAGCATCTGCATCACCATACAGTAATGGCTAGAATAATTTCCTAACATAGAATTAAGAAGCTTAGAGATACAATATTATATTGATATGTTGATGAATTCAAAATAAATCTGCTCTACAATCTCCAAAAGGCAGAGATGAGGATAAATAAGATACTGCGCTTGACGACAATGAAATTGATAACATAATCCAAATATGAAGTGAAATTGACATTCTCTATTCCATCTTTGACTAGATAAATAACTATATAAGCTTAAAACGACTACTGAACTTCTGGACATATCATTTAGATTGAAATTGAAGTACAATTTGTTAGTTAAGATGGAACCATGCAAGCTAGTGGTCAGGTGATATGATATTATGCATTAGTAAAGCATGCTTAGACTAGCACGGCGTAGAGCTATGAGCCATCTCATAATGATCATGTCGAGAAGATTGGATGCATAAGCTTCTCAATTACTACAGCTTGCTTTCGGACCTATTCTTCATCATCAAATAAGGCACCATGTACAAGAACACATGTTTGAGAGTGCTTTCTAAATCATGTATATGTAAACAAGTTTTTACATATAAGCATGATAAGGGCAAAACCCGGAAATTAGAGCCCTGTCTGCATTCTCTCGTGCTTGTTTCTTCAATTATCTTTTTAAATTAATTTAAATGGGGAAAATCATATCAACTGAGAAATACCCCAGATACAAGAAGATCCAAGAGACCTTGCTCTCCTTGTACATGTCAGACAACATGGATGTAATTCCATACGAGTACGAGTACGACCCATCCAATCGATTAGTCTCAGAAACTTGACATTTGCATGTATTTTATTAACCGCATAAATCAGAATTCCAAGTTTCCAACCTCAGTAGAAACAAGCACCAACAATCTCAAATGAGGAAAACATCCATCAAGAAATATGTAAGTTCATTACTAGAAATTTCATAACATTATTGTTTAGTTTCTCATCACCAAGAGACAAAAGCTCATCCACAGTATTGCTGATCATCCTTACCATCACTACAAGTGCACTATAGTTACAGCTAAAATCCAATTTACATTCTAAGTGCTTGGCAAACAAAATACTGACCTTGAACTGTGAAGAGAATGGGTTATGGAACGACTGGTTGCTGTATACAATCTTTGTCTGTGCAGCTGCTGGAGCATTGACACCTCCTTCACCACTTGCCTTAGAGGCATCACCCAAATCCTTCTCTGTATCCCCGCATCCCTCTTCCTTGCCACCCGGCTCTTGCTCACCCACCATCCTCTGTGCCTGCTGATGATGTTGGCCGTCATCACCATTATCTACAACTATCACCAATGGCTCCCCTTTATCATCTTTATCATCATCAATCATTCCTGGCATCCTTTTTATCCCCATTGGCCCATGGTTGTTATCATTTAACACTATCTGCAGATCATCATAAGTCCCCTCGCTCTCCCACTCATCCCCAATATATGGAACGCTGGGATTCTCCATTCTTCCGGAGAGCCCCCGAATACTCTGCTCCGGTCCCATTTCATCAATCGCAGCGTCATTTACAAAATTAATGGTAAATTCTTCTCGAACAGCACGTGCATACTTCTTGTCCTCTTTTATCATGAAATTGTTATTGTTTTTCTCCACCAATTCCTTACCTTTCTCCTCCCTTTCTTCCAAGATTATATTTAGATCATCATCATCATCCATAAAACTCGGTTTTCCACGTAATTCCAATCCATTTCCATTCTCCAAAACCCTAGCCTCAAAACCCAAACCATCACCTCCCTTTCCAACTAAGCCATCAATCCTCGCTGTCGCCTCCCAGTTGGAATCCAAATTCAAATTAAACCCCCCGCGCGCGGGAAGGGTTTTTTCTTGAGTGTAGGAATTCAAGTTCCGGCCTGGGGCAGTACCGGCTTTCAAATGCGGAGTCTTCTCATCGTCATTGTCGAAGTTAAGATCAACCGATCGGTCCTGCGACGCCGCCGCCTTCACGGCAGCTGCGTCCGGCCCAGGAGTCCTTGTGCTGCGGCTGAAACCGCGCCTCGATGAGGCGAATAACGTCCATGTAGAGATCTCCGAACTCATCTTCCTCCATGAACGCGCGCGCTTCAGTTACACAGAGAAATGCGGGTTTTGGGAGATGGTTAAAACGCCAATAGCGACTGTGACATTTTATATGCTCCTCAATCCACGTTTTTTAATAGATACTCGATTAATAAATTTGCTAAAATAGTCCAAATCTTTCAAAAAAAATAAAAATTCAGTCGTTCATTTTCTTATACTCCATGCTTTCTTAAGTCAAAGGGACAATGATTTCTTGTTTAAGAGCCTTTCCTTATTTAGATTGACAGTCAATAAGTTAGGGTGGTAAATAAGTCTAATTGAACCGAATTCGACCTTGATTCGATTAAATATTCTAGTGGTTGAGCTCGACTCTAATTTCTATCTTGTTAATGACTTGTGTTGTACTTAATAAGCTCGAGCTCGATTTTCGTATAAATGATGTTCGAGTTGAAGCTTATCAAAATTTTGTATAAAGTTCGAAAAATATATAAAATGTGCTATGATCAACCTATTACTCGAGTTCGAGCTCATAGCGTTTACTATTGTATCAAAATTAATCTAATTCTGTTTCTCATAAAAAAAATCCATATATATAGAAAGATGAAAGCGCTTTTGAAATAGTCATTTTAAATAATGAAACACAATATTTGGCCACTAATTGAAAAAACACAAAATCTGACCATTTATTACATGTAAAGACTATTTTGCCATTCGGATGGACCGGATTCGGGTCGAATTCGAGTTTGCGTGCGGGTTAGATTATATGGCACTAATATGGCCAACAAAAAAAAATCTAAGTATACGGCACTAATGACACTAATATGGCCATAAGAATCATTCGTGCAACACTAAATATGAGTATATGGCTCTAATGACACTAATATGGCATGCAACACACTAAATGGAGAATCTAAACCTTAAATGAGAAATCTAAACCCTAGGGGAAGTGTTCAAAATGGTTATATAACTATATCCATCTAAATAATATCAGCCACACGGTATATGCCACTAATGACAATAATATGGCCATAAGTATCATTCGTATGGCACTAATGTGGCCATAAATATCATTCGTGCAACACTGAGTATATGACATTAATGACACGAATAGTGTCATGTGTGCTTAACCCGTGCAAACTCGAATCCGACTCGAATCTGATCTGCCCTAATTAAGGCAAAATAGTCCTAAAACGTAAAAAATAACCAGATTTTGTATTTTTTTCAATTAGTGGCCAAATATTGTATTTCCTTCTTCAAAATAACCATGCGAATATATTGTTTCTAGAAAGATTTTGGTTTAAATTACAAAACGAGTGAAAGTTCTCGCTTAATGTCACATTAACCCCAAAACCAAAGCTGATAATTTAATGAGAAGCCATGTTATATCAAAACTAATCTAATTCCATATATAAATTATCCAAAATCCTCATCATGAAATAATAAACTTGGTCACATGGTAATACACTGTATATGGTGCTGTGTTAAAAGAAATATAGGGTTGAAAATTGTGTGTGCAGCTACAGCCTGTCTAATGCTACATATATTAAGGTCGGTATATACAAAGGATTCTCGAGTTACAAAAGCTACAACAGTTGATGGCCGCCGCAATGTAAATATAGAAGACGTAGAATGCAAGAAGCCTCAAATCAATTATCATGATCCGACAACATAATAGGTAGGGTTCTTCAACAACGAAACGAAAGCATCCTTCACTATTAATTGCCAGTCCACCTCCTCTTTCGAGCTGGCCGCTCCGATTTGATCTCTGAATCGGGGCGCGTCTCCACTTGGCTTGAAGGCAAAGTCGGCTCGCTCTCCATCTTCTTTACTGCAACCGCATCTTTATCAATAGGCATAGGAAGCTTGAAACGCTCACTTCGTTTCTTCAACTTGGCAACGGTGTCCAAGTGTTTATCCTCCACGGCCACTGCTTTAGTGTTGTCGCTATTCATTTCTGGACCACCATCTTTGTTATCAACCACAGGCGGTTGTGGTTTATCTTCTTCTATCTTTTCGGAAGGATCTTCAGGAGGCCCGGTCGCCCCACTACTGTTGTGTGTATCTCGCTCTCGATCTCTCTCCCGCTCTCGATCTCGTTTCTTCAAAGAAGATGATGGAGCGGGAGTGATGCCAAAATCCCTCTCCTTATGGCTAGTCCAGCGTTCCAATTTGGATCGACCCCTTCTTGAGTCAGCTTGTTCTTCGTCAGTTGAAGCCTCTTCTTTGTGCTTTCGAGATGATTGGTGATTTGCATGACCATGACCACTTTGCTGCTCAGTTCTGCCTCTCATGCTTGCCTGCAAGCATGAGCCAATTGCAAAAACAGTGGTAACTCAGACAAGTTGGTACAAATTTATCGATTCTAAAATTGGTAATAAGTTATTCAATGCCTTCACACTGCCCACCAAAGCAATTTTCACTTATCAAAACTAAGATATCATTAGCTGATTTCATCAGCTTGCACCAAATGAACTACAGATTATGAGTTTCCTACTTAACAATGGTTAAGGGCAATCCTAAGCAGCGACTGGCGACTGAGTACAAATGGCTGAAAGCAGGAAATTTGTTCAGCGGTCACATGACTAATACGACATTTTGATTCACACTCAGATTTCAAAGGAAAACTTGGAAATTCCAATTTTCCATTTGGATCCCTTGATTATGAACTTCTAAAATTGCAGGGGAAACAGCCGTGTATACCCCAATCCTAAGAAGAAATATTATTTCTTAAACAATATTCGGAAAGGTGTAGTTGGCATAATTTCGGAAACGGAAAGGAGTACAAAAAAGTTTCTTTTAATAATTTGGGTAAACATAATTTTTTATTTTAAATTTGGATGCTTGCGTCTCAGACTTATATCTTTCAGTGTCCTGGTAGAAAGTGAATCAGATAGCATGTTTAAACATCCGTGTAAGCCAAGGAAACTAGATCACTTCACAGCTAAAAAGTAGCTGTCTGGTAACAAGCAATACTGATCTCACTATGAAGGGCTCAGCCAAATAATCTTGCAAAACTTATTTCGTGCATGTCAAAGACGAGGTAAGGCAGCAAGGGAATAATCACTTGATAGCATCCAATTGTTTTCATATGTTCCAGGCTCAAATATGCCACAGAAAGCAACAAAAGTCAGGTGTATGCTAAAAAGCTACCCAGTATGTAACACAATACTCCCTCCATCCACGATATCGTTTCCACTTTGTGGACGGCACGGGTTTTAAGAAAGTGGTGGATAGTAGTGAGTATTATTGTGAAGTGGAGTTTGGGTCCCACTATTGTTGTGAGTGGAGTTTGTGGGCCCTACTGCTATAAATGGAAGTGGAAATAATATTGTGGACGGACCAAAATAACAAAAGTGGAAACAATATCGTGGACGGAGGGAGTGTTTTATATCTAGGTGGATGGTAAACTGTACTCTAACTGAGATCCTCAACAAGAATTCTTTTTCAAAAAGTCAACTTCATAATAGCCTGTTTGGATTAATCTTTTGGCCTTGCCAAGGGAAAATGGAACCTCTTGCCTTATTTAAGGGGAGCCGACACATACTCAAGGGAAGAAATTAGGAACAGCTTAAGTTATTGATTAATATAGTTCTCGAAAAGTTGATCAGACAGTAGCAAGTCAGCTTATCAGAAGTTGGTGTCTAGAGTGTCTCAACAAGCCCAAGCCTGAGTACTTAATAATATGAATTGCTTGGTGGTTTATGCAGCACCAATAACATAATGATCTAGCGCAAATTACAGAGTTCTTTAGCAATTAACACAGATGTTATCAAACACTCAATAATAGCTTCTTACAGAGCTGGATTTCTTCAGATCATAGAAAGTCACAAATGAAACACAAACAAAAAGAACAATGTTTTGCATATATGAACACAAGCAATAGTAAACCAAGTCAGTAACTCTGAAACATTTTTGCTTTCAATACCATCAATCTTGATGGTCAGATGAAAGCAGTCGAAATAAAATCTTGGTATAAATTCAGGTAATGCCCTTAATAATATTTCCATGAATTTTGAAGTGTTGGGTCAAGAAAACACATACCTTCTCATTTATTCGACCCCCATCCTCATCCTGATTCCTCTTGGAAGGTATCAAGGAACTGTGATCTCCACTGTCTGAATCTCTACTCCTTCGACTAGCTTCTTTCCTTTTGTATTCATGTGCCCTAGAAGTATCGGAACCATAGGCAGCACGATCATCCCGATTGCTAGTCTTTTCATATCTTGTTCTTTTCTCATCATTGTTCAGTTGATTTCCACGAGCATAAACATCGTCATGGCTCCTACGCTGTGAAAAACTCTCATTTTCAACTCGATCCCTTGGCTTTAGTTGATCAGTGTGCCTGCCTATATCCTTTGGATGGTACTCTCTGCTAGATCCTTTGTAGTCATCATTCCCTCTTGAATGACTTGGCCATGTTTTATCTTCAGCCGCTCGCCCACTCCTCATCACTGGCCGAGTTTCTACTCTTTCCCTCTTCGACAAAAGGTCATCTTGTTTAGTTCTATGCCATTCATCACGCTCTCTCTGCCTTTCACTCCTCTCCCTTTGAGACGATCCCCCTTCTTTTTGACGAGCAAAATGCACCTCATCATCCTTTGATCTACCTTGCTCATCTCTTTTGAGCAGATCAGAGCTATCATCTCTCTCTCTTTTCCTCCGGGTGCTACTTTCTCTGTGACTATGAGAAATATCATCCTTTTCAGCATTTGTCCGTCTCACATGCGTCTCTTCTTTTCTTCTGGTGCTGTGAATGTCATCTACCCTTTCACTCCTACTTTTAAGATGATCATCCCTATCTCTTTGTCTAGATCCTATGGAATCAAATTCATGATTAGGCCCCCTCCAACCGCCATTATCCAGCTGATTTCTTGATTGATGATGTTCATCTTTCTCACTCTTATCTTTTTCTCTAAGCTTATCTCGATCTCTGGAGCTGATTTCACGACCATGCTCCCTCTTTCTCGGGTCTTCAAGTCTTGTTCTTCTACCACGATGATCATCATCTCTCCGATTCCAGGTTCCTTCGGATACATCACTACCCTTCCTCCAGTCAGCATTGTCAGCTTTCCCATGCCGATGAAGTGATGAGTTAGCATCCCCACCTCTACGTGAAAGAGAATCTTCTCTCCCTTTCACCACAATGTTCTGTCTTACAGCTTCATCTCTATCATAGTGGTCTTTCCTATGAGCATTATCCTCATCTCCTACTTCTCTCCTGATGTTACCTGCTCGAAGAGGGTGCCTATCCTGAAGGGCTTCGTCGTTGACATCATCAGGAGAACTCTGAAGATGTTCACTACTTCCTGATCTTGCTTTGCTGTCATTACTCCTTGCAGCCTTTGAGTCTTTCCCATCCTCATACTCTCGTGGAAGTAGTCCTACGTGTGAACTTAGCTTTTGTTTCTTTGTTGAATAAAGGCTTCCCTCTTCTCGTTTCCCCCTGTTTGGCGCATCTGAAGTCATTTCCTCCCTATCCATATTAAAGCTTTTATCATCCACCACTGAAGCATCATTCATCTCATCTGCAACTGCTACATCTTGCTCCCCATCAGATCCAATGGAGTGGGAAGATGACAAGGCAGGAGTTTGCTTAGCATCCCCAGCACGATATGATTCTTCCTTTAGATCTCCTGCAATATGTTCTCCTCTTTTATTCTCATGAGCAGACTTCACAGGAGATCTGATGTTCCTCCTTCCCTTTGTAGACCTATAGCCACCAGCAACCGTTTGTAAGTGTCCAAATGGATCATATGCAAAGTAATGAACCCTTAGTAGATATACATACTTCCTAATACTGCACATAGCATTAGACAAGAAAATTTGGCAGATGATGACAGAAATGCAAGAGTGATAAATGCAACATATAACAGGAAAAGAAAGAAAAGTGCCTAACTTCATATAGAAATGTTCAGAACATGATAGTCTAGCCTTTGCTTTACCAAAAATGTTGTACCACTATACAATGAAAAAATAAAGATACTAAAAAAAAAACATCTAGCATCATACAAATGCAGTGAAGAAACTGGCCAATAATTCCCGAAATCAATATTTTTCATGGATAACGTATCCAGATACAATGGTGCCAGTCATTTGAATCTGGCATTGGCATCATACATGCACTTTCTCAGTCTCTTTCTTTTTGGATGAACGCCTAGTCTACAATCTGGATGACATAATTTAACTTTTTTGCAATGTTGGCCTAAATTAGCTGATCTAACTATTTGTTTTTTGTATTTCTAACTCAGAACAAAATAGCCCCAATATACCCTCCTAAATTACAGCAAACGTGAAATACTACTAACAATATCATGAAGTCTCCATACTGATTCAATTTCAGGTAAGCTTAATACAAGAACCATAATCAGCCCAAAACAAATTTGATGAGAAGTGAAAAAGATACAAATCCATCTAAAATTGGCAATAGAAATATCAATGTACCTCTCGTCTCGCGGGACACTAGTCTCCCTATCAGAATGGGAATTTTCTGAAGGAAGATGTGGAACATCCTCTCTTGCAATACCATCATTATTGACAGCGCTCTTTGGCTGTGATCTTCTTGATTCAAAATTTCTCTTATTACCAGTAAATGCAGGAGAATAGCTATCGATATGGTCCACCTCATCGTGTTGAACACTATCAGCTTCATCACCTCCGCCAAGATGATCCTTTCTTGCAGTATCACTATCCTGTTGCTCTGATATGTCATCACCATCCATGGGACTCTGGCAGGCGATCTGTTTTTCAGGAGCTTCATCAGTTCTGTAGCACTGATTACTTGTGGTGTTGCACCGTAACAAGATAATTGGCAGCTTGCTTATAAAGTATAGAGGATAATAACTACTTGCCTCGATAATTGCATCCATATCATGCATTCTTGGACGCCTTGTATCAATTGATGGCAGACGATCACCAGAACCAGTTTCTACTGGTATAGGTCTGCCAACAGGCTGTTATTAACAAAGAAAACTAATGAGATGCCAATCTGTAAAAACAAATAATACCTTTCACATTTATAGTTTAAACAACGGGAAACAGTCTAGAATTATAAGGGATGTGTACTTAAGAGGTATTAATAAAGACAGAAAGCTAGTGGAAGGTTCTTTGAACTCTATACCATGGTCAGGTAAAGGCAAACAGAATGAAGAACAGAGCAATTTCAATTTTTGAGCAATGTTTAGAGAAAACTATGTTGTACTGAAAGTTGAGAGAATATTAGTTCACATGAGTTTAGAATTAACACCACATACATAGGGTAATGCAAATAAGCTGTAGAGAGCAACATTACGAAAGTTCTTTATGAGTAAATCATGCAGTATATGTGGAAAGATGTAGAACCAAATCTTCAGCATTTAGAACTATGGAATAATTTATAAATAGATCCTTAAACTTTCAGGAATTCTGTAACTGGGCCCTTGAACTTTCATTTGGTTCGATTGAGTCCACACCTTCATTATGTAAAAATTGACTTCTTCAATCTTTGATTGGTTCAATTGGGAACTCAAACTTTTAGCATCTTGTTGTAATTGGGTGCAATTGTGGATGGTTGGATATAATAATGGCATACCACAAAGTGTAAGGACCCAATTAAACCAAATGAAAGTTCAAGAACAAATCACAAAAGGACCCAATAGAACCACCACACAAATTTAAGGATCCAATGACAAAAAACATGAAATTTCAAGGTATTATTCCTGAAATAAAGCAAAATACACATACAAGAGAAGGCCGTTCCCGTGCAGCTGCTCTTGCTAAGTCAGTTGGACCAGCATCCACCTTTCCATGACTTCCTTTTTGAGATGAATTATTATCTTGAATACCGACTGCAGCTGCAAGCTCTGGCGGAAGATCTGGATCATAATCCTAGATTTTGACACCGAACATAGACTTGCTTACAGATACACTCAAGACCATATAGCATCACAAAATCCATAGCATGATTTTAAACTATAACCAAATGATTGCCACATACACCTGTATTAGACAAAAAAACTACGTCAAAATGGAAAATATTACAGCATTACCTGTTCTGCCCTGCCACTTTCATAAACACGAATTTTGCTTTGCATAGTCATCTCAAGCCTGAGTTGTTCCTAGAGATATGAAATTCACTTTAGCTGCCACTACGTTAATATAACCAACAAACTCACATCCATATTGACTCTCCAAGTGCTAAACAAAACAGATCTACAAACTTGAGAGACTACCTACCAGTTGTTTGCAGTAATCTCTCCAACTATCCTCATTCAAACCAAAGTTGAAAAAGTCAGATACATCAATACCAGGAAGTTTCCATGGTTTTTCTTCAAAACTATCAATATCAACTTCAAAAATGGTCCTGAGAATATGAAGATATTATAGAGACATTAGTATGACATATCAAGTAATGGATTAACAGAAGAATGGATAAACAACCCAGATAAAAAAAAAGACCTAATGAGGCATTCAGCTCCCAGTTACTATTAAACATTAAGATGAATTCCACCAAGGCCCACAGTTTTGCACTTTGTGCCTATCCTATGGCACAAGCCTTACAACAGCCAAGGCATGGGCCTTCAACAACTATGACGGAATTATCGCTTTAAAATGATGTTACTGAAATTAGGATTATCACATTATCTTCTAAGTTTTAAACAATCCCTGATCTGGACTATTGCATGATCAGTATTCAGTAATATAATAATCATACATTGAATATCTAATATTTATCAAATGCTATCGAAGGAAAGCTGCACGAAATATAATACATCTTACTTGTGTGAAGGAAGAGTGAAATCTAAACCACTTCCATAGCCACGACCTGCTGAATTAACTCCCCAAGCTGGAGGATGGAACCCTTTCTGGGGCAAGGTCCCCTTCATTCCTGCTGGCCTCCAATCACCTCTTCCACGTCCAGCTGGAGGCCCCATGCTGATGGGTGGACGAACTTGACCTGGCATTGCCCCAGGAGCTGCTGGAGGGAAAGGTGCTGCGCCAGGTCTCACATACTAAGCAGTTCCCAAAGAGAGAAAGACATGAAAAATGGTTAACAGTTAATAATCCAAAAATGAGAAAAGAATTACAATAGGAAACTGCAACATAAAAATTGATAAAAACACGCGACTTAACATATGCATCAAGTCAAAATATTCATATTTCAACATGTAATGCAGTATCATACACATAGGAGCCACTTCGCTTTGTTAAGCAAATATCTACATGAGCAGAAAATAATTGTTAGAATAGTTTTCCCCCGTTGATCATTAATATGTTATTACATATATAGAGAGATTTTAATTCCTATACAGTCTTCAAGCTGAGATTTGAATTGGTTGAAGCAGAGATGAGGATGAACAAGATGTCACAGTAGCTTGTTTATCTACTACAGAAAAGGTAAATCCAAATTTGAGGTGCAATCCCTCAATAGATAAATAACTATGCAATCATAAAACAACTACTTCTTTACTTGACCTTTTACACATAACATAGTTAAACAGCTTAAAACCTTGAAATTGAACTACAGTTTGTAAGGATACATGGATCCTACGTGCTCTAGTAGCCAAAATGTTATGATAATACTTTAATAAGTTATGAAGGAGTTTGATATTGTGTGGGTTAAAGTTAAACCAGTCTGCCTTTTGCTTTGATCTCTCGAACTTTGCTGGATTCATCAGTAAAAGTGGCAAAATCATATGGGGTGTGAATGTCCCCACTTTGGCTAGAGCAAAATATGAGAATTTCCAGAAATGTGAGGCATATAGAATAAGTGTGAAATAGGGTAAAATTAAGGTTGCATGGTAGGATTCCAAACCATAGAGACTTCAAGGGTTTCTCTATATCTAATACTATTAGACTCTGGAGTGGTAATTTTAGCTCAATATCGAGCTGACTTGGGATTCATCATCCATTTGTACTTAATTACCTTGTTTTCTTATACAAATAAAGCCAACAAATTCTTGAAATTGGGTTGTGCAGAGCTATAGGAGTCAAGAAGACAGGTTCTGGATGAACACATATGCACTTCTTAAGGACTAGAGTCAGCTTTCAGACCTTTTTATCATGGTCAAACACACTTATGAGCAAGCACCATTGTCCATTACATGACAAAATGGAATGCCAATTACCCTAGCACATGTTGAGAGACCTCTTGATTTATAGAACATATATATAGCTTATATATAAGGAGGAATGTTATGCTACATACCTTATGCGAACCCCATTCGTGAACACCGCTCTCGTTTAATCCACGTTAGCATAATTTTTTTTGCTGTTGTTTTACACATTTATTTTGATCCTAATACCTCAAAAATTGTTATCATAAATTACATAAAAATCAAAGCCCATTTTGTTCTCTTATTCATTAATTTGAAGTTATAAGGAAAATGAACAGATCGAGCTTTGATTTTTATGTAATTTGTAAAATTAATAACATCAGTAACATTTTTTAGGTATTAAAATCAAAATAAATGTATAAAACTAAAAAAGTCTTATAAAGTGGACTAAACGAGAGTGGTGCTCACGAATGGTGCTCACATGAGGTATGTAGCATAACATTCTACAAGTACATATATATATATATATATGTATACATATTATAAAAATCAGGTCCCTGCATTTTGCATATCCGCATGCTGCTTTCATTCAAATTATCTTGTAAGTCTATCTGGATGGAGAAACGCTCAGCTAGTGATAGATTCCCCCAGACAGAGGAGGATCGAAGAGGTTACCATCTCCCTCAACATGTGGATGTAGTTGGATATGGTGTAAGACCCACCAAATCATTAGTCTCAACAACTGACATTTTTAAGTTTTTTAGTAGTAGCAGAATTCAGAATCTAATCATCACCAGAAACAAGATCAAACTCAAAAAAGGAAAAGATAATATGAAAAAAATATGTAACTTCATTAATATGCGAAAATTTAAGAGCAGTATTGTGTAGTATCTCATTACTATGAGTCTATGAGACAAGAGCTCATCCACAATATTGCTGATCACCTTCAGCATCACTAGTATGTAGCGGTTCACTACAAAAGCACTACAGTTGCAACTAGAATACAAATTACATTCTATGTGCTCATCAAACAAGATGCTGACCTTGAACTGTGAAGAGAATGGATGATGGTATGCATGATTGCTATATGCAATCTTTGGCTGTGCAGCTGCTGGAGCAGTCCCACCTCCTCCTCCACTTGCCTTCATGATATCCCCCGAATCCTTCTCCCCGTCAGCTCCAGATCCCCCTTCCTCACCGCCCCACTCTTGCTCGTCCGCATTCCTCTGTGCCTGGTGATGAGGGTGGCCAACATCACCATTATCCGCGACAATCACCAACGGTTCTCCATCTTCATCATCATCATCAATCACTCCCGGCATCCTTTCCATCCCCATTGGCCCATGGTGGTTGTCGTTTAGCACTATCTGCAGATCATCATCACTCTCTTCACTCTCCCACTCATCCTCAATATTTGGAGGCCTGGGATTCTCCAATCCGCCCGAAAGCCCAGGGATCATCTGCTGCGTACCCATTTCACCTGCATCATTCAACAAATTCATAGTATTTCCCTCTTGAACTGTGGTAGCATACATCTTCTCATCCTTGCTCGTCAAGCTAGCGTCATTCTCCACCAAGTCTCCATCTTTATCCTCCCTTTCTTCCACAATTATATTAATATCATCTTCATCCTCCATGAAACTCGATTCACCAGACGCCTTGTCGCGCAACTCCAAACCACGCCCCTTCTCCAAAACCCTAGCATCAAACCCCGAACCATCGCCTCCCTTTCCAACTAATCCGTCAATCCTCGCCGTCCCCGGGTTCGAATCCAAATTCAAATCAATTCCCCTAGGCTCAGGAAGGGTTTTCTCTCGAATCAAGGCGTCCGAGTTCCCACTGGGGGGATTCGACTTCCGAGTCGTCGAATCCGAAGCTCCGTACAGAATCTCCTCATCGTCGCTATCGATGTTGAGATCGATCGGCCGGCCCTGCGGCGGCGGCGCCTTTCCAGCAGCTGAGGCGGGCGCGTGTTGCTCGCGCTGCGGCTGAAACTGCGCCTCGAGGGGGCGGAGGACGTCTGTGTAGAGATCTCCGAACTCATCGTCGTCCTCCATGAACGCGCGCGCTTTAGGTTACACGGAAAAATAGAGGGGTTTTGGGCAATGGTTAAGGTAAAAGGGGGAAGTGGGATTTTATATATAGGGAGGGGAAGGAGAAGAAAATAGTGTACAAATGGAGAATGACGGAATGTTACCTTAGCTAAGATCTACTTTACAAAATTTCATTTTGGGAAATAAAGAATCTTTTAAAATAAGCCACACTTGCAAACCAACATTACCTTCCTTCCTTTCTTTCTTTCTTTTTTTTTTTTTCCTCTTTATTCCCAAGGAGACACTAAGCGGTGCGACCTCCTATCTACGAACGGTAAAGTCTAGGGTTCAAACTCCACTGTTCCCCCTCCCCCATACCCCGAATTAAAAAAAAAAAAAAAAAAAACATTACCCTTCTTTCAAAAAATAAGGCGATTGTTATTATCATATATTGGTGGAAGATATCCGCAACAATTTATTATAGATTGTAATTTTTTTATGCTTTTTAAAATTAAAATAATTTAGAACTTTATTTTATTATAATGTATTTTTCAAATTCAATCAATGTATAATTAATTTTTAATTTGAAGGAATTTTATATTAAATATAATGTTTAAATTAATTGAAAACAAACATTAAAACTAAATACAAAATTAAAATCAAAATTTAAGAGTTGGAGGTGTGACTCTCCCATAATTCCATTGTGGAAAGTGTGCTCTTAAATGATGAGGACCATATTTAAGAGTCTGCCTTAACTCTTTATTGTGGATGCCCTTGGCCAAAAAATTAAGGCGATTCAATAAAATCGCAAAAATTAGCAAACCAAGTTAGGGTAAAAAAATTCAAATTAAAACATACTCGACCTTCATCGTTACTACGATGTTAATTGGGTGATATCACTAACAGTGGTTATTTTCGGTTCTTTTATTTTAAGAATTTTACATTCTAATTATAAATTTCGATTTTCGAGCTAGTCTATTGGGTCACAAAGTTTACTTTGAACTATCGACAAATTCTTGTTTTACATATCAACTTTAAAATTTGTATTAAAATTACTTTGTTGGCTTGAAAAAGGCATGATACCATTCGGCTTATTTTATCTTGAATGTCATATTATTTTATTTGTAAAACTTGGCTAATTCAAAATTTATATGTATAAAAAAAATAAATTTTGTACAACCCCTACAAATTTCATATGACAATGAAACATGAAAGAAAATGGGGGAACTATTATGATCCTGTTAAAAAGGAAAAAGAAAAAAAAAGTTTCAAATAAAATTAAAAGTTATTAGTATTTGTAATACAATTATAACATTTTATTAATTATATTGATGATACAAACATCCACAATATGAAACAATTTGTTATACAATCGATCTTCAAAGAAAAAATAAACCTATATGAAATATTGGACATTGTTATAAAATCAATCCAACCAAAAAAAATATATTAACTATTGAACAATGTATGTATAACTTAAGCTATAATTTTTTGTGAAAGGTATATTTGCAAGCTATGATTTTTGTGTGGAAGGTATATTTACAATAACTTTTAATCAATTATTAATAACTCTATTTCCTTTCTCTATTATGTATTAATATTCACATTTTAAAATTTTAAATGCACTAATAATTTAATGCAGTTATAATAAATCGAAGCTTAGATTTAATCAAATGAAATTAATTTAAGTTAATAATAAATAATAGTTTTGATGTTATAAATATCAACTAATAAAAAATACTTTCCTAAATTAAATTTATTAGCATTAACTAATAATTTATTAAAACTATTTAATTTTAATTGTTTTTTAAATAATTTAATTTAAAAAGGGCAATCCTATTCATAGCCCTCATTTTACTCTTTATAATATTTATATTTAAATATAGAATAAAATATAAGATAAATTTCTAATTATTATTTTAATTAGTGACTATAAAGAGTAAAATGGGAGGTATAGATAGAATGGAAAAAAAATCCCCTGCTGTGCGCAGCACCCCTGAATAAATACTCATTTCGTCTATGAAAGAACTTCTTATCTTTCCTTGTTGGGACGTCCACAAAACAATTTTCTGCCTATTTTTGGACTATACCCTACCACTTATAATTACTTACTTTTCACATCTCTCAATATTAATTACTATAACACATTTTCATCACTGTTAATACACTCAACAACTTTTTCTCCACTCTCAATACACTCAACAACCTTTTTTCTTAAAACTTGTGTCACTCCCTCCTAGAAAGTTATTTCGTGGACGGAGGCAGTATAATATTTTATTAAGGGGTAATTGCCCCTAAATACATAAAATTTCACCAATTTCTAGAATTGCACATTGCAAATCATCTTTAAAATCTGCTTTACAATACATAACATTTGTTAATTTTCTAAAATTTTGTACGACCATCCAAACGTGAAAATGACGTGGACGCCGAAAATGCCACGCAAGCACATCGGAAGGTGCAATTAATTGACGTGGCAATCAAATGCTTAAAACGACGTAGTTTTGAGGTGTTTCAATTTTAATTTATGAAAATACCCTAATTCTCCTAATTCCTAACTTCCCTAACTCCCGTAATTCTAATTCCCCTAAATCTTAACCCACCTGTTGTCTGTGAAGAACAAGAAGGGAATGAAATTAGTTAGTGCCAAATTCGAAAAATCCCCTAACTCTCGTAATTCTAATTCCCCTAAATCTTAACTCACCCGTCGTTTGTGAATAACAAGAAGGGAACGAAATCAGTTAGTGCCAAATTCGAGGGTTCGACAAGGAAACCGTTCGCGACGGCGCAGGACCAGGACCAATGCCAAATCTTAATCCACCCGTCGTCTCTATCTCTCTCTGAGCTTTGGTCTTGTTTAAATCTTTATGCATGTTGAAGTAACAGTTGAATCATTATTACAAAACCAACACGGACATTGCTACTTATTGTTGTTTGGTTGTTTTCTCTTCTTATCTTTGTTGCATAGTACTTTTTCTAGTTGCCATCTATTGCCATTCATTTATGAATGCATAGAAAAAGTTCATTTCCTGAGCTTAGAGCCTACAACGATCATGTGTCGAAAATGGGGACCTTTCTCTTAAACTCGAATTATGTTTTTCAATGAAATATGAGCAATATATTACCAACTTTCAAACAGAACTTTTATATTGTTATTCAGTTGCTTTTCCTTTTACATTTCTGTAATCAAACGCTCCTTTACACTTTGTGAAACAGTAGCAGTCTTGTGCATACAGTTCATCAGATAAGCATGGATTTTAAGAGGTGAACATTATGAGACCAAATGATTTTTACCAATCGAGGGAGGCGGATGGTGGGTCTTGTGCCGTCGCGGCCGAACCCTGGTCCTGCGTCGTCGCGAGCAGTTTCCCCGTCCAACCCTCGAATTTGGCACAAACTAATTTCATCCCCTTTTTGTTTATCACAGACGGCGGGTGGGTTAAGATTTAGGGGAATTAGAATTACAGGAGTTAGGGGATTTGGGAATTAGGGTATTTTCAAAAATTAAAATTAAAACACCTCAAAACTACGTCGTTTTAAGCATCTGATTGCATGTCAATTAATTGCACCTTCCGGCGTGCTTGCGTGGCATTTTCGGCGTACACGTCATTTTCATGTTTGGGTGGTTGGATGGTCGTGAGAAATTCCAGAAAATAAAGAAAAGTTATGTATTGTGAGGCGAATTTTAAAGATGACGTGCAATTCGAGAAATTAGTGAAATTTTATGTATTTAAGGGCAATTACCCCTTTATTAATGATTGTATAATAAAATTTTGGCACTTACATGGATTAAATTATTGTCGAAATTTTAATTTGAGCAAAATAATAAATATTAAAAGTTCGTATACTAATTAATTAAAATTAGCATTAATTAAAAACAAAAAATTGAGTGTATTTCCTATATTTAGATGCAATTAAACCTAAATTATAATCTGACGACTTTTTTCTCCAGCACCTTTGGGCTCTCCTTGAGGCTCGTGAGAATAGTTTTCACCCTTTGTGGCGACTCTTTCCCTTCCGTTTGGGATAGTTTGTGTTTGTTTATGCATTTTCCATGGATCCAAGCGAGATTCAACGCTTGGTGGACCAGTTGAAATTGTCAGAGGAAGCAGACGGATCCACGGTGATTCTTCCACCAACGTTAACAGCAAACCTTCGCGAAAATACTAAATTCTGCCTGGCTGGCAAAGTGTTTGTGGGGAGACAAATCAATCGTGACATTCTCTTGACTCATCTACCCAAAATCCTACAATCACAGAAACGAATAGATGTTGAGATCGTGGCGGGTAATATCTTCATTGTTCACTTTACGTCTCTTGAGGATAAAAAGTATGCTCTGCTTGGAGGACCTTGGCATTTCTTTCAAGACCTCCTTTTGTTCTCGGAAATAGAAGGATTTCAGAACCCTTTGGATGTTAAGTTTGAGGATTTCACAGGGTGGATACAGTGCCATAACCTCCCGGTGGCATGTATGCACCCTGATGTTATTAGACGAATTGGTGAGGCGATTGGTACTGTGGTTGAAGTGGATTTGGGGATAGGAGGGCTGTGCCTAGGCCGATTCGCTCGTATTAGGGTTCGTTGGCTGATTTCTCGGCCACTACAACGTTGTGTCCGGTTACTCCCAGATGGAGAGATGGTGGGAGCATTGATTTTACTTCAATATGAAAAACTTCCTAATTTCTGAGGACGCCTAGGCCACATTCTCAGGTTCTGTGAAACCCCCCCAAGGGATCCCGGTCAACTAAAATATGGTGCTTGGCTCAACGCCCCGCGTGGCAATGATAATCGATGTAAGCCTTTTGAAGGTGAAACTTCCACCAGTGAGACGACAAATAGCTCACAAAGTCATTCCCAGGACAGCAGTCGAGCTATTTCTGGTATTGGGAGACTACTTGACAGTAGCCCTCACATTTCTTGCAGGGGTATGGAAGTATCTGATGACATAGGCGACCAAAAGATGAGTAAGGTTGGGAGCGAGAGACAAGGGATTTGTGAAGATGGGGAGAGAGGTGAGGGCGCTTTGATGAAGAGGGGATTCTCCACGAGTGATGGAGTACAATGGGAGGACAGTGAGAGGGTGAAGGAGATGAATTTGGAGGGAGTGCAAGAGCAGGGAGGCGTTGAGGGAGAAAATGAGGGTCGAGCAGAAGGTTTTGCTCCATGTCTGAACCATCTTGGGGAGGGGAAACGGGTGATGGCGAGGGATGGTGTTGAGGGAGATAGGAGGATTAGTGAGGGAAGTGGCAAGGGGAAGATAAGTGATAAGGAGGTTGTGCAGATAGTAAGCAATAAAAACCTTGTTTATTCACCTTCCAATTTAAAATCGACGACCAACAAGAAACCGTGGAAGCGTATGGCGAGGGGGTCAGGATTCGTCTTACACTCGAAAGAGGATTGCGGCACCAAGTCAGATGGGAAGAAACAAGTGGGCATCAAGAGAAAGGGAGGGCAGTCTCCTGATGCCGAAAAGAGTTGTCCCAAACATAAACAACCTCGACTGATTGATGAAAATGATGACATCGGACTCGCTTCTAGCGATCCAACGGCGGCGGCTGCAGTGCAGCCCCGCCGGGAGTTATGAATTGCCTGTCTGGAACGCAAGGGGGTTGGGGAGCTCCCATGCGTTCCACGAACTACGCTAGTTGGTGACCGGTTCCTCCCCAGGGCTTCTCTTCATTTGCGAAACAAAAGTTGACAGTGTTAAGAGCAAACATTGGAAACATACTCTCGGGTTTGATGGTCACTTTGTGGTAAACGCTACTGGCGCAAGTGGGGGCCTTATGCTTTTTTGGAAGGATAGCTACTCAGTCTCTATTAAGAGCTATTCTTTCGGACATATTACTGTGTAGTTTTGTCTAATGATGTGGAATGGAGATTCACTGAGTTTTATGGCCATCCAGAAACGGCTAAGCGATGTCACTCGTGGGAACTTTTAAAGCGTCTCTCGTGCTGCGGGTTAGATGACATTCCTTGGATAGTCGGGGGAGACTTTAATGAAATTATAAACCAAAGCGAGATGCATGGAGGGAATAAATGACCTTGGGGTCATATGCAGACTTTTCAATCCACTTTGAATTACTGTGGTCTGAAGACGATTCGATGTGATACAAATTTTTCTTGGTACAACAGGAGGGCGAAAAAGGCTGCTACTTTCTTGAGATTGGATCGCTTTGTCATAAATCGTGAAGGGGTGGCTGCGTTTGGTGATATTGCGTCGCGGAGCCTTGACTCTCACGGCTCGGATCACCTGCCTCTCCTTCTTAACTTCAAACATGTGGACGTTGAACCTTTGACGGAGGGCAACGGAGCGAAGAGATGGCATTTTGAACAAAAATTGGTTTTTGATAAGAATTTTGCGGCGGACTTGATCTGCCAGTGGAAGAACTTTGGGGGATTCCCCATCCAACAAAGATTGGAAAGATGCAAGAACTTCTTAAACTCTTGGTCCCGTAAGAAATTTGAAGCACCTACTCGAGAACTGGCTGAGTTGCGAAAGCAAAGGACCAAGCTGCTGTCCAAACCGAATTCTAAGAACTTCCCCAATGAGTTGAAAAAGCTGGATAAAAATATTGAAAAACTTACTGAAGTTGAGGAGGTGCATTGGAAGCAAAGGTCTCGAGCAAATTGGCTTGGGCTTGGTGGCCGTAACACGAAATATTTTCATAACTTTGCTTCGGAGAGAAAGAAAAGAAACACGATCAAAAGGCTCACGAATAATGCCGGAGCAGTGGTTACTAAAGATAATGAAAAGGCTGCTATTGTTCAGGATTTTTTTGCTACTCTCTTTCAGTCAACTAGACCTTCGCCCGATCATATCAAGGAGGTCACGAGGTCTATTTAAGGTCAGCTTGACTCTTCCAGCCAGGGGGCACTGACGGAGGTTTTCACGGATAAGGAAGTTAGGAAAGCGGTCTTCCAAATGAACCCACATAAGTCTCCGGGGCCTGATGGCTTTCCGTCTTTCTTCTTCCAAAAGATGTGGGCTAAGGTGGGTTCTACAGTGACTCGGGAGGTTCTGGGTGTGGTTAATAAGGGGGACAGTGTGCAAGATTGGAATCACACCCTCATCGTTTTGATTCCCAAAACAAAGCAGCCTATGATCATGACGGAGTTTCGGCCTATTAGCTTGTGCAACACCATCTACAAGGTGGTTGCAAAAATGTTAACAAACCGTCTGAGGAACTTCTTGGCTGAGATCATTGATGACTCTCAAAGTGCGTTCATAGCGGGCCGCCTGATTACTAACAACATCCTGTTAGGATATGAATGCATGCATTGGTTACGTCATAAGAAGAGTGGTGTTGGCGGATTTGCAGCTGCCAAACTTGATATGAGCAAGGCCTATGATCGTGTGGAGTGGGATTTCTTACGCGATATGCTTATTATTATGAGGTTTCCTCCAGCCATCGTTAGTCTCATTATGCAGTGTGTTACTACGGTTCACTTCTCCTTTGTGATTAATCGGAAAGTGTATGGCTCTCTCGTCCCTTCCCGAGGACTTTGTCAGGGCTGCCCGCTCTCTCCTTATCTCTTTGTTATTTGTGCTCAAGGGTTTTCTTTCCTTCTTAGGAGCTTTGAAAGGCAGGGGCTCATCAGTGGCGTTGTTATTGCTCGGAATTGCCCGTCCATTATTAATCTCTTCTTTGTTGACGATAGTCTCATTCTCTTTAAAACAGATCCTCGAGGTGTCAATAGCCTTAAGGAAATGCTTAAACTCTACAAACGAGCATCAGGACAGGAGGTCAATTTTGAGAAATCGACAATCTCCTTTAGTCCCAATTCTAAGGCGGATGAGGTGGATTTTGTGGTTAATACTCTTGGGATCAAGGAGACTCAAGAACATTCCATGTATTTGGGTCTCCCAACCTTTATCATGCGGCAAAAAAAGGTCCAATTCGGGTATTTGAGAGACAGAATTAATAAGAAAGTTTGCAGCTGGAAGCATAAATGGTTCTCCATGGGTGGAAAAGAGGTGTTGATCAAGTCTATTTTGCAATCCATCCCAACTTATGCCATGTCATGCTTCAAACTTCCTTTTGGCATCTGCGATGACATTGAGAAAAGTTGTTGTAGTTTCTGGTGGGGCGAGAACAGCGCGGGTAAGAATATGCACTGGACAAGGTGGAATAAGCTTTGTGTCTCAAAATCCAAAGGCGGTCTTGGCTTTCGAAAAATTTCAGCTTTTAATCAAGCTTTATTAGCAAAACAGGCCTGGAGGCTAATCAAATTTCCTAATTCGTTGGTTGCCCGCGTCATTAAGCAAAGGTATTTTCGTGATGTGGATATACTTGAGGCGACTTTCACGTCTAATAGCTCGTTCATGTGGCGTTCTATCTGTTGGGGGCGTGATCTTTTAAAGAGAGGGATACGATGGAAGATCGGGGACGGCCATTCTGTTCGAGCTTTCAATGATTTGTGGATCCCCGGGTCTGACTCTTTGGCAGCTGATTCTAGTAGGGAAACTGATAGTTCTACCTTGGTGTATCATTTCATTTCCGACGCCGGTCAATGGGATTCTGGTCTTGTTCAGCAGAATTTTCTCCCTCATTTGGTGGATGACATTCTTTCCATTGATGTCAATTTCAGAGGGACCCCTGACAGTAGGTATTGGAAATTTGATGAGAAAGGAAAATTCTCCGTTAAATCGGGATACTTGTGTGCTGTGGATTTCTATGAACAAAATGAGTCATCTTCCTGGTATTCTCTTGAGTCGTGGTGGAAGACTATTTGGGGCCTTAATATTCCCTCGAAAGTGAAGCACTTTGCGTGGCGAGCCTTCAATGATTTGCTTGCCGTGGATGCTAATCTGTTTAAGCATCATGTTCCATCTACGGGCATTTGCTCGTGGTGTAAAATGGCGTGGGGCTCGTTTGTTCATTGTCTTCTTTCCTGTGATTTGGTGCGACCTGCTTGGAAAGAGACAATTTTTTGGGAGATTATTCGAAAGCTGCAACACCTCTCCCTCTTTGATATTGGTCGAGCTGTTTTTTTTTAATGTGGGATTGCAAGTTTTGAGAAGTGGATCTTTCTTCTTTGGAGGGTGTGGACCTATCTTTGTGGCGTTAAACATGATTCTGTCATGGAAGGGGTACGGACATGGTTTTTGGGAGCTGATACCATGCTTGATCAGTACCAGGAAGCTCGATCCTCCCTTACCCTCTCCCAATTGATCTTACCGGTTGAAGGTGATCGAATTTGGAGGCCACCAGATCGACGAGTTCTGAGATTGGATGTTGACGCAACTTTTAACGGCTTGGGCCAGAAAGTGGGGGTTGGTTTTATTCTCCGTGACTTTGCCGGTAACGTGGTGATGGCTTCCTGTCAGACGGTGGGTTTCACCGAGACGGTCCTCATGGCGGAGCTCCACGCTATGATGATTGGTATTGGGTGGTGCCTTCATTATGATGTGGGACCAATCGTCCTCTACTCGGACTCTTGGCTATCCATGTTCTTCACGACACTCATCGGGGCTCTGAGTCGCTTTGTGACGAATTGTGGGAGGTTTTTCAACACGCTAAGAAACATATCGTGGTTGATTTTCGTCATATGCGCCGCGAAGCTAATGCGGCTGCACACGAGTTAGCTAGTAGAGCTACGACCTTTCCGAATGTAATGATTTGGAAGCATGATTTTCCATCATGGCTTCTGGATATTGCTTTCTCCGATATTAATACATAGTTTGGTTTCGTCTCAAAAAAAAAAAAAAAAAAAAAACCTAAATTATAAAACGTAGTTTTTCCTTAAAATAACCAAAGTGATTATTGTTATTTTGTAGGAAGGATTATACAAATACAAATAAAGATTTACGCGATACCGGAAGGTCGTCGTTTTCACCCAGCATCCAGCTGCGCCGCTTGGTTCGCGCAACTGCTGCAAGCCAGCAACGCACCCTCTCAATCGACACTACGAAATTGCGTAGCAGTTAGAGAGTGAAAGAGAAATGGTAGGAGTTGGGAAAACCAAGCAATATTCAAACGTGCTAGATAGACCCATTGGTAAAGGGAAACAAGAGGTAATCCTATTGCTTCAGATCCTCAACTTATCTTTATTCGGCCATCACCGTAAAGCTTATAAATTTGATGGTTTTTTTAAAATTGAGATAAAAGGTCTTCGATCAAAGCTCTTATTGTTGAAGATCGTTTCATTGCTTTGCATTAATAGTTGTTTGGAGTGACGAATTCATGTTTTTGACTGAATATTTTGTGAAGACGATAAATTTATTGAATCTGCTGTTTTCAATTGGGGGAGGGTGATTACTCATCATTGTATTGGGTTACAATTAACTAGAGCTTGTTGAAGAAGACTATTTATGCCCTTTATTGATTCTGTGGCGTCGACGAGTAAATTGAATGAGGATTTGGTACAGGTCAGTTTGAGTGCGTTCGCCTTCTTGTTTTCGGAGCTTGTTCAGTACAATCAGACTCAAGTTGACAACATAGCAGAGCTAGAACGAAGGTAGTTGTTATTCATTTTCTTTCAGTTAATCTTCCTGATGGTGATCATTGCTATTGAGCATGATATATCACTGCTTGTTGTTCATATAGTTTTGATGTCAATAGATTAAACATCTTCAGAGGATTTAAAATCAATATATATTTTCACTAAACATCATTGCTGGTATATTTTCTTCAAAATTCAGATTTGATGTTTACAGTACATGGAAAACTTGATTAGTTTTCTGTATCTGGATCAGGTTAGAGGATGCTGGCTATGCCGTTGGAGCCAGGATTCTGGAACTGCTTTGTCATAGGGAGAAGGTTCGGAACTTCATGCTAACATTTGTATAGAAAGTTTCACAGCTTCCTTTAAGTAGCATGGAGCAACTTTTGTATCTGCATATAATTAGGGCATCAGTTGTTGATAACCAAAAAATTTCTTCGTCTAGTGAAGACCAGATTAACAAAATCCTTAAATTTCTTTTGCGCTTCACTTCATCATCTCATATATTGCAAACCAGTTTTATTTGTCAAAAAATGATATGAAAATTATTAGAACTATGAAATGTATTAATTATTTTTTCTTTTTCCAATGCTCTAGGGTAACAGGAGGGAGACACGGCTATTGGGTATTCTGTCTTTCATACACAGCACCGTATGGAAAGTGTTGTTTGGAAAGGTTGGGACAAAGTCATTCTTACTATGATTCTTCTGTTTTGTTTTGGTCTCATACTGTTTTATGACTACACCTTTTATATCTATTGGCATACTACATAGTAGATGATTAATTAGGAGCAGTCTATGCATTGCTAACAATTTTATCAGAGATATTATCCTTATCCCTTAGTAGGCTTTCAAAATATCCTCTGGAAAGGATATGGCATCTTTGACTACTTTTCAAGACGAATGCTAGTCATCTTCTAAGGAATATCTAGTTTGTATCTCAAAAAAGGGATTTAATATTGTGATTCTTAAGGAAACACTATAATGGATTTTATTGAATGAGCCATGAAAAAATAAACTTCTTTAACTACAACAGTTTGACCTGGTTGATGAGCATTGGCATAAATATTGGTTCAATATTTCACGTGTCACATAACATAAGATGGGGAAAGTTTTACTCTTGAATTATACAAACCTGTGCATAACAATGTTTGTTTTCCCTTCTTTTAAATGTATGAGTAATGCAACTTAGTTTGGTCTTTTGATCCTTGTATGTAACTCCTGAGACCATGGGGGGGCAGGGCCCAGTTGCGATACGATGGCACAGTGGGTTCCTCATAGACCCAGGGTGCTACATCAAATGAGTAGTGCAACTTAGTTCAGTTTTTTGGCCCTAAGACTTAAAAATCTTAAATTTTGTGTGATCATTCTGATGCTTTAAATCTCACGACCAAGTATTAGAGATTAAGCGCATAGCTACTTTAGTTTTAACATTACATCGACACCAGGTTGCTGACTCTCTTGAGAAAGGCACCGAGCATGAAGATGAGTACATGATCAGTGAAAAGGAGCTTCTTGTCAACAGGTTATTCTATTAGGCTAATTTTCATTATTATGCAAGATTTCCTTTACTCCCTGCAATATCCTGCTGATCTGGGAAATTGTATGGTAGATTTATTTCAATTCCCAAGGATATGGGTGCTTTCAACTGCGGAGCATTTGTTGCTGGAATTGTGAGGGTACATACTGCATTGACCGAAGCTTTTAAAATGATGTTAATGCTATCGGATGATTTAAGTGGTTTTTCCCATTTTGAAGGGGGTCTTGGATAACGCCGGTTTTCCGGCTGTTGTAACAGCTCATTTTGTACCTGTGGATGGGCAGCACCGACCCAGGACAACTATTTTGATTAAATTTGCTGAAGAGGTATTATATAAAAAAAACCTGTGAATAGTACTTCTCTTTACAACTATTTATGTTTATCACTTGTATATAATGGATGTCTTATCGTCATGAATTTATGATTTGACAATATTAGTAGTAAGACTTCTGTAGTAGTAACACAAGTAAGCCAGATGTCAGCTCAGTGCCTAATGTGCATGTTGTACCTTGGTTCATGTTCATCCTTCAGGACTGATGATTGTCATGCTTTCTTGCATCCCTTATAATACAGAACTTCGCGGATTTGAAATTAATTTGAAAGGCTAAATAAACAGGGACCCTGAGTTTAAACAATAAAAGCAAGTATATGTGAACTTCAATTACTTGAGTTTTGCTATAGAATGAAATCGCCTTTTGTTAGTCCAACAGTTAGTAGTTTTGGCAATTAGAATATACAAAGAGAAAATTTGAACTCTCTCTCTTTAATGGTTCCTGGAGAAACAAAGACAGAGGCTTTGTTCTGATAAGAGGAAATTTGTTACGTTGCATTTTTTTTGTTGAGGGGATTAAGTTTGCATTTTCTATGAAAGAAGAGTGGAGCTATGGCTGCAAGCTAAATAAGAAAGTCATATGCATATCTGCAAAGTCCAAAAAATAAGTAGTTTCCTGCTAGATGCTTGTTCGAAATCTTTTCTAACTTGGGCAAACATGTAAAAGTTGCTTGCGTGGTTCCGATGTCATAGATCATTACTTTTTGTTGTCTTTTTATTGAAACTAATGTCACTCTAATATGTGATTCCTTTCTTTTCTTCGTTCATTCTTAAGCTGATCTTCTGGGAATTAAGTAAGAAGACTGCATCTATTTTGCACCAATTTTGGCAAACATCTTCAGTGTAATTGGTAGCTTATGTGAATTTGTGCGTTACAGAATCTAAGAAGTTCCACTTTTGCTGCCTTTTAGGTACTGCGACGAGAAGCAAAATTAGGTTAACAGAGTGCTGGTTTCTCGGAATTATTGTTTTGGACATTGGAAAACAAAAACAGAGTGCGAAGATTGGAGCAATGCTGCCATTAGCTTCAGTTTGTTGACATATTTGCCAGCATGTGGTAGTTTGGCTTTTAAGTAACTAATTTGCGCATCACATAACGGTGCAAAAAACTACGAAATTAAATGAGGCTTATTTCAGAAAGGTGAATGTTGAGATGATTGGCCAAGTTGGCTATCTTCTTGTACTTGTAAATTTCTTGCATACTAGTTACCTCTTTCTTCTTTAAGATTTGTCTGTAGAGGCATTTGCAATTTTTGGGAGACCAACCCTTGTTCTCTCGATGTAGGCTGCTTCTTTTTCACGTAAAAGTAATGAATTTAAATTAAAATATACTTCATCCGTCCACAAAATAGTCATCTTTTTTCATTTTGGGATGTCCATAAAAATTAATTTCCTTCTATTTTTAAAAGGGTTAAGTATCAAATGCCCCCAACGTTGGGGCCCCTATCGCGTATAGGACCCTATAGTCAGGGTATGCGCTGTTTACTACCTCAATGTGGCTAAACCTAAGCAAATCCCCCTTCAAATACCAAATACCCCTGCATTAAGTCACCGTTGGGGGTATTTGGTACTTAATACCTGACTATAGGGTCCTATACGCGATAGGGGCCCCAACGTTGGGGGGATTTGCTTAGGTTTAGTCACGTTGAGGTAGTAAACAGCGCCTACCCCTGACTATAGGGTCTTATACGCGATAGGGGCCCCAACGTTGGGGGTATTTGGTACTTGACCCTTTTTAAAAATTATCTATCACATGATGGGTCATATAAACTCTACTCATAATACAATTAATTATCATTATAAATATTTTTTTATTTTTTAAGTGGAACTTTTTCTTCATTCATAATACAATAACTATTTTTTATTAAAATTTGTGTCTATTATCATTATAAACACTATTTTTTAGTACATTTTTAAGTGGAACTTTTTCTTCACTCATAATACAATAACTATTTTTATTAAAATTCATGTCATCCCTTACTAGGATTATTTTTTATGGTCGGAGGGAATAAATGAAAGTTGGACTTTACTCGTCACCGGAATATACATATTTTTCTTAAAATTGCAATACTGAGTGTATCAATTGGTTTGCCAACTAAAAGGATACAAGCATGCACTTACTTCCCCGTTTAGTTACAGAATAGGAGCTGCTATTATACAAGCACCAAAGGGAATCAAGCCTAATGCATCGAAAGATAAAACTTTTATGTAACCATACAGTCAAATGTATGCTGCTTAGCCAAAGGCATGCTCAGTTAAGAAAATGGAACTGATTCAGTTTAGGTACAAACTATCATAGCATGCTTACACACCATAATAGATATCCAGTTTTGCTTAATTTTCATATGCTTGATAGCCATCAGCACATTAAGTTAAGGATTTTATGGGCAGGGGATGTCGAAGTAAACTCACAAAAAAGCAATATAAGTTAATAAATCACCCCAGTTTCAATAGTGTAAGAGCAATATCAGAATTAGTATCATCCAAAGACAGAACAATCAAGCCCTCTATAGATATGAGCAATGAACATCTTTAGATTTACATAACAAACAGCAAGAGGCACTGAAAACCACCTTAGGAAACCAGCTTTCAGTTCCGACCAAGCGGCAAAGATCTGCAACTATATGTCTCTTTGAAATCTTGCTTCTTCGATGAAGTGAAGAGCGAAGTATAGATTTCCTTGGTGGCATGAGCAGGAGCCAAATCAGCAACCTTAAACTTCTTATTCGCCGCCTTGGCTTTATTCTGTGATCCATTAGCCTCAATACCATGTTTCGTCCCAGTCAATCGCCCCACCTCCTCTCCGTTCTTGAGCTTCTTCGATTTCTTGCTATTTTCTTTTACCTTTTTATCCGCCAGCATCTTCTCCCACAATTCCTTTACCTCCTCTTCAGTCCCATTGATAACAATTTTATCACTCTCCACAAATTCCCGGTGACAAATCAAGCAAGCCGAAGATTTCACCTCCTTAAAACCCTTGGCACTCAAAACATGGCCGCAGCTCCTGAGCGCGAAGAATTTGTACTTCCCGTTGAATTCGAGGCCCGTAATTGGGCACTGGAACTTCGCCTCCCCATCTTCCTTAGCTCCCGGGCTCTCCGTCAGCTCCACCGTGATCATATCCTTCAAACCCTTAATGTACCAAAACTGCTTAGGCATGTTCTTCTTCAACAGAGCTTCAACCAAAGCCTCTTTATTGAAAAAATTCCCCAATGCATCGATCACCACCGGTGGCCTTAGCGGCTCGTTCGATAAACTGCAATTGAGCCACTTGGAAAGGCGCTGCTCATGCGGATCGACCTTGTCGGGCTTCTTCACGGCGTACATCTTCAGATAACAGTCCCGCGACTCCGCGCCCGTGGCGCCCCCGTCGCCGCCGCCGCCATGAAACCGGATGTGGAGGGTTAGGGTGGAGAACGGGGTGATTTGGCGGTTTTGCAGGAGGGGAGTGGAATCGGAGAGCGGCTTTCCATTGAGAGTGAAGAAGGAGGAACCCTCCGGGATCGAAGCTGCGGGGAAAATAGAGGACTTAAGGTGGTGGAGGGTGAGATTAGGGTTAGGGTTTTGAAAAATCAGGGCACGCGTAGCAATTCCGAGGTCTGGAGATTGCAAGAAAATCTGGAAATTTTGAGGTGTGGTTTTCATGGCTGTGTGATTGGGGAAGTTTTTGGACGATCTGGAAGATGAATCTGAGACGAAGGTGAAGAAGGGATGCATAGACTGCTGCGAAGAGGCTAATGACGTCTTTGAAGAAAAAAAAAAAAAAAGTTAAGTTTATTTTATTAAACTTTTAAAAATATATATAAAAAAAATTTGGACCATTTCTCGATTTATGCGTGTCATCCTTGCGCAGGGGCCATGCTAATCTTCTCTGTATCGTTCCAATTTTATCGGATGTCCCCGAAGGGACAAGCTCTAATGCGTTACTGCTTGTTATAAACGTAAAACACTTGTTTTGCTGCGGCGATGTGGGAGAATTGAGCTAGAATAAGATGGGCCTCTTTGCTGGGCCAATGATGTTTTGGGTTGTAGATTTGGGCTTCTCATTAACAAAGCAGACGTCTCATCTCATGCACATATATAGATATATGCTCCGTTCTCAATTTACATACCCTTTCCTCAAAAAAATAAAATAAATAAACAAATTACATAGCCCTAATTCAATTTCATTTTATTATTTTATAATTAACAAATTAAATTAAATATTTGTTGGGGTCTTATTTAATAAATAAGTTGAAAACTGTACGTATAAATATCTATGTATTGAAGAAATTAGTTATATATAGTGCAAAATGTCTTCCACCGTGCAGACTAATTTAATATTGTTTCATAATAAAATCCAAATATTTTTTTGGAACCACGTCATTTATCAGATGAGATCCTCTGTCCCAGAATATTGTGTGTACCACGTGTACCACTATTCATTTCTTTGTTTTATAAATTATTTTTTATAAAAATAAAAATTATTATTATATTATAAACTCTAATTAGTATTTATCATTGAAAAATTAAAATTTAAAAAATTATATACCCTAACTTTGAATTAATGAACCCAAATAATCTATTATTAATTCAAATAAATATAAAAAAATAATTATAAACCCTAAATGAATGAGTGAACCCTTGTTAATTATCTTTATATTATATAAAAGTATAATAAATTAAAATTGAATAAAAAATAATTTAAAAATATAAAAAAAGGAAGAGTGGTACACACTATATTTTGAAACAGAGGATCTCATTTGGTCATTTATGCTACGTAAATGGGAGTGGGACCCTTGTCATTATAATAAAATCCAAAATAGTAGTATTAAAATTGGGTATTGCCTTTTATTTCGATAGTTTACATCAATATAGTAACGAGCTAACATTTATTTGTCCGTTTTGGTTTTGTGGGTCCAGAAACAATCACCTGCCCGCCAAATGTACTGTAGCACTAGCTGCTTTCTAGTTTACGTAATTACGTATATACCCCAAAGACTTAGTTTTATTTCATTGTTGCGAATTTAGTATTAATGAATTAATTAATTAATTGAGTACTTACTATTTTCCCCCATTTTTCTTAAATTATTATTTACTGAAACGGAAAATTTCTTTGTTTATATATGAAACGCAGTGCTAAAAAACAAAGAGTGGATTTGTCGTGTTTGCGATACACATGTCCTCGTCTCTTGCAGCTCACGTGGCGCCTCTGCTCCCGGAGTCGGTAGTTGATCCATTTCACAATCGGATTTCAGAAAACGACTTCTTTCTCTGCCGCCCTTTTCTTCTGAGAAACCCCAAATAGAAGAATTTTCAGCTCAGATTCTCGATTGGATTGTTCGAGACTGCCGAATTCCCACTCTTCTACTTCTGTAGTTCGATTCGCTAATGGCGCTGTTTCGCAAGTTGTTCTACCGCAAGCCGCCTGATGGGCTTCTCGAGATCTGTGAAAGAGTTTATGGTGATAATTTCAAACATATATCTTGCAGCTGTGATTCATTCTTTTCCTTACTGTGCTGTCTCAGACTTGGCTTGTTCGAAATTCCGTGTGTTTGTTTAATTTTTTGTTACGTTACGTGGGGAATATGGAATTGTTGTTACGTTCCTGCACAGACAGCTGAGACGCGGCGTAGGCGATGGGTGGTGATAAAAAATTGGCTCTTCTTCTTCTTCTTCTTCTTCTTCTTCTTCTTCTTCTTCTTCTTCTTTCTTTAATCAGTGAATATGTGGAAGATATTTTTTACTACCTCAGATTTTTGTATCAGGTGTCCAATTTGCTAATTGGTGGTGTTTGAACTGGCAAGGTTTAAAGGTCATGTTTAATTTGCAAATATGGTCAAAGGTTGTAATTTTATTTGCAATTAACCCTTATTAGGAACTGATATCCGGGTTATGTCATCTATGTTTGCAGCTTGTTTTAAAAGAGAAATTTTGATTTAGCTTCTGCAGCATACTGATTGCAGAATGTATTTATTCTACAGTGTTTGATTGTTGTTTCACAACTGATGCTTTGGAAAAACAAGATTACAAAGGCTATGTGGGAGGCATTGTCACCCAACTGAAGGAAAGCTATCCTGATGCTTCAATTTTAGCTTTTAATTTCCGAGAAGGAGAGACCCAGACTGAGATAGGAAGTGTTTTGACAGAATTTGATATGACCATTATGGAGTATCCTCGACAATATGAAGGTTGCCCACTGCTTCCAATGGAAGTTGTTCACCACTTCTTAAAATCTAGTGAAAGCTGGTTATCACTTGGGCTCCAAAATTTGCTTCTGATGCACTGTGAACGTGGTGGTTGGCCTGTTTTGGCTTTCATGTTGGCTGCATTGCTGATCTACAGAAAGCACTACAGTGGGGAGCTTAAGACCTTGGACATGGTGCACAAACAAGCTCCTCGTGAGCTTTTATACTTGATGTCCCCCTTGAACCCAATTCCTTCTCAGTTAAGGTACTTACAATATGTGACAAGGAGGAACGTCGCCACACAATGGCCCCCTTTAGACAGGGCACTCACCTTGGATTGTATTATTATGAGAATGATTCCTAATTTTGATGGTGAGGGTGGTTGCCGACCAATATTTCGTATTTATGGACAAGATCCTTTCTCTGTTTCTGAGCGTGCACCCAAGGTCCTATTCTCGACTCCAAAGAGGAGTAAAGCTGTTCGACAGTACAAGCAGGTGAGCTCTTAAGATTTAGAGCAATTTTATATGCAACTGAAATATAATATTCTTGAGGGGATGAATATTTTGTTGTTTTAACTTCTGAAATATTCTTACCTTTAAACTTTCCAGTCGAATGCCCACTGGGCTCACATCATCATAACAAGTACGTAAAGGGATGCTGCATCCCGCTCTTAAAAGTTTATAGAAACAGGGATCAGCAAGAAGCAACTACTTTTGTACAAATATTATTAATTGAAACGTACAATGTATTCTGATTCAAGTTTGAAACATGTGGAACAATGAACATTATTTAAATTCTTCAAGTATCAGACCTGAACTATCCAAAGAAGGTATACTCTAGTTACAAAGGTGGTTTTGAAGGTCCACATTCATCAAGATATGCTGTTAACTCTTTCTTCACTTTTTCGTAAAAATCGCCCTTGGAAATAATGTCATCCGGAAAGCTAAGTTTCCTCTGATACATGCTATTTTATGAGAACTAGCATGTGACATTCCTATGATTCTGCTCAAGTGCGAATATAAAATCTGTGTAGTTAGAATTGGTGCTTCATATGCTATTTTGATGCTGATAGTAGGAATCCATATACTGATGAAATAATAGCCAAAATGATACATTATGTAACCTATATGGTAATCACTAACAAGGTTCTAACGACCAACAATATATGATAACCTCCAACATTTTTCAATATGTTTCACAGCAGTGATTGAAATCAATTAAAACATAAAAAGAAACAAGATATATGCAAGTTGTAAATGATATATGCAAGACGGACAAAAATAACATTGCAGACCGGGGACGAAGAAGCGTGTCTCAGTTGGTAAGACGCTTTCCCTCCAACCAGGAGATTGGGGTGTTCGAGTCACCTAGAGGGTGTGCGTGTGAGTGTGTGTGAGTCTCAAAAAGAACAAAAACATTGTAAACTGGTACTATTATTTACCAAGAACGGAAAAGGTGAACCATAAAATAACTTCTTCACCCATTTAGTATGTATTTGCTCTTGCTGTTCAATATGCTTCAGCTCTTACATTAAATTGTAAAACAACTTCTTCATGCATGCAGAGTGAATTTCCTCTTTACTATTCAGCACGTTAAGTCATCATGTAACTGAAGAATTAATTTGTGACAAACTTCAAATTATTATCTAAAGTATTGGGTAGGCGGGAAACTAGTAATCTGTATTCTGAAAGCATACTAACAGGTTGGATCATATTTGTAGGAGACAGATGCAGTTTGTTGACTGAAAGGACAAGTAACTGACCTCTAGTGGGTTATTTCATTATCGTTTTTGTGTGAGATAGAAGTCACATTTAGGTTGTGTACCACCAGCACTATATTTCATTATCTGATCAGTCGTGGCTCTTCTTCAGTTGTTGTTAATTGTTTTTTGGTTTCTTTACAGTGTTGGATAGTTTACGCTCTTTGAAGATTATACTGTAAATAGGTCAGATCAATGAACTTGGGCTTATTGATGAAAGAAAGCTACCAGATATTTGAACAATTCTTTCACTAAAATTTTTACTATCTAAAATAGTTGGGCGAAATTCTTTGGACCGTTGGGGATGGAGTTACTTCAATGATTTGTACAAGTCTTTTTATTTCACTAATTACTACTGTTTTAGATAGGCCTGGTATGGGATCAGCTGGACTACAAAATCTAATCAGATTTTAGAAGAAGAGTTGATAAGTAATAGCCAGCAAATTGGAATTCATTTAGGAATGGATTTTTTTTTCCTTCCACTTGAACTCATTTCAATAATCCTTTTAGTCTTTTTAATAGGTGCTATTTCTAAAGCTTGTCAATAAGAAATCTTTAAAACAAGTAATTCAAATATAATTAACTAACACAAAAGCAATAATTCGTGATTTGGAATGACTTTTTGAAAAAAATCGAATATAAAGGCTTTAGTTTTTTATCGATCTGTTACCAATCTATTTACTTGTTTCATATTTGTTAGAATTGAATCTATTAAATTATTGTTCAGATTAAAACGAATCAAAATGGAGTGAAAGGGAGATTAGAATTATGACCTGTGTCTAGCAAGGAATCAGGGAGAATAATTTTTTGCTTCCTTTCTGCCTGTTCCTGTCATGCATTGTAGAAAAAATGGAAGACGGATTTGGAGTGGGTAAGATTTCCAAAAAGGATGGTTCTGGATCACGTCTGCAGTATGATGAATGACACTAGTTTTGTAATACTTCAATTGTGTTAAAAAACATCTATGGTTGCCTGAGTTTATTTTCTATGCTTTTCCGATGTAATGGACTGTGACTCTTTGCAAGTTTGATGCCGCATCCTGTAGTACCATCTATTTTCTAACTTCTATAAATAATTTGTAGTTGTGACAGCTTTAATTTTCTCTCACTGAAGTCAATGGTGATTCTCCCTGGAATCTCTTTCGTATCCCCTTCATTCTGTCCCTGCTCTATAATATGTACAAGTTGTGCTTCATTTACATAGCCACTGTTTCTTTTCTGAATGGTCCCTGCACATCTGCAAGTATATAGACTTTGTTCAGATGCTACCTTCCCAAAATCATGAAGTTCTTCATCCTCATGGTTTCTGGTTATTATCAGGGTGAATCTGAAATAGTAAAAGTTGACATCAATTGCCACGTTCAAGGTGATGTTGTGCTGGAATGTATCAGCTTGAATGATGACATGGAGCGGGAAGAGATGATGTTTCGTGTCATGTTTAACACTGCTTTTATAAGGTCAAATATTTTAATGCTCAATAAGGATGATATTGACATTTTATGGAATGCAAAGGATCAGTTTCCAAAGGACTTCAGGTCGGAGGTACGCTTTTTCCTAAATGGTGCTATACTGCTATTTATGATGCTCACACACTCTATGAGGGTGTATCCAATTATGACTAGTATATCAATGAAGGTTCTTTTCTCGGAGACGGACACTATTGCTTCCCTGGTTCGTGAAGACTCTTCCTGCTTTGAGGAGAAGGATGATGGCCTTCCAGAGGAGGCCTTTGCTAAAGTTCGGGAAATGTTTAGTAGTGTGGATTGGTTAGTCCCGAAAGGAGATTCTGGAGTTGAAATTCTCAAGGCTCTCGCTAAGAGCTCAAAAAGTCCAAGTTCTGGGAACCAATCTGGTTTATCACCAAAATTTTCCCCAAATGCTGACATGGCTAGGATTCAGGCTGACCACAAGTTTTCACCGACTGAAATTAGGGCCAGCATATCCTCAAAGCTAATGCAAATCCCTCCTGGAGATCATTCTCCACCCTCATCAACTTCACCACATCATCAATTTTCTATAACAAAAACACTTCATTTGTCACCCAGACAACAATATGAAACTAAGGCTCAACCGGGTACTATGACTGAGGCCAAAGATGTTTCTCCTCGAAGTGAACCCAAGGAACCATCAAGTGCTCCATCTCAGTTGGCAAGAGATGCAGGTTTCTTTGGACCTTCTCTATTTCGACAAACATTACCCTTTACCTCTTCAGAGGATAAAATCAGCTCTATAAGTTCAGTTCCTTCTCTCCCACTTCTGCCCCCAGAGACCGCCTGTGGTCGCCCTTTAAGGGATGACAATATATTTAAGCCTGGTACTTCTCCTCATACAGAACGTTCAAAGAATCATGATAGTAGCATAGAGGATGGACTTCCTAAATCTGAATCTCTTCTTTCATCAGCATTTTCAGCTGAAGATTTGACCGAAGCCCCTAAAGTTGGAACTCCTCCTACTCCACCTCAACCACCACTTCTGTCAGATCGACATGCAGCTCCTACTGAGGATAATTCAGCTTTTATATGTCGTCCAGCCCAACCTGCACCTCTTCCCTCTCCCTCCTCTCATTCAACAGAAGACTCAGCACCTCGACCTCCAAGCTTTACCCCATATTCAACAGAAAAAATGGCTAAAGCACCTGCATCTTTTCCACCTTCACCAACCCTTCCTTGCGATAGTTCATCTGTTACTGAGGAGATCTTTTTTTCGTCACCTCCACCTCCACCTCCACCTCCACCACAGATGCCCCCATCAGTTTCACCTTTAAGGAAGGATTATGCTCCGAAACCTGTGCTTCCACCTCCTTTAAGTCATCCTGTGAAGGAGGATTTGGTTTCGAGACCTACTCCATGTCCTCCTCCTCCTCCACCTTCTAAGGAGAGTTCTAGTGGAGGAGAGCCTACTCCACATTCTGGGGTTGATGCATCTCTCTTAACCCCAGCTATAGGGGATAATTCGAGCGTAACATCTGTACCTTGCCCCCCACCTCCCCCTCAACTTCCTAAAGAGATATCTGGTGGAGGAGGGCCTCCAGTTCCTCCTCCACCTCCTCCACATCCTGCGGGACCTAGAAATCTACCAAATGTACCTCCACCACCACCTCCTCCTGCCCCTGCCACCAAAAGTTCTTCTACTGTTCCTTCAGCACCTCCTCCGCCTCATTCTACAAATGGTCCTGCTAGTTCGAGTGGTGGCAGTTTGCCTGGAGCTCCATCTCCTCCACCACCTTTGGCCCCTCCACCTGGAACAAAAGGGAAATCTTTGTTGTCCCGTACTATGGCTTCAAGAAATAACCAAATGAAAAAGTTGAAGCCATTGCATTGGCTAAAAATATCAAAAGCTGTTTCAGGAAGCTTGTGGGCTGAGACTCAAAAATGTGGTGAAGCTTCTAAGTAAGTATAACCAGGGCTGAGGTGGAAAGTCCTATTCTTTCATATATGTTGTAGGTGTATTTGCAGATTTTCCTATTATCCATATTTTTCCTGCTCATTTACATTTTTTCATGTGTTAGGGCGCCAGAGATTGATATTTCAGAACTTGAATCTCTCTTCTCAGCAGCAGTTCCGAATCAAGATGGGGGCAGAAAAACTGGTTCACTAGCTTCAATGAGCAATAAACCTGAAAAAGTGCAATTGGTGATTATTAATTGTTGACTATTAGTACTTATCAATTCTAAAATCTGATTTGTTTGTGCCTTCTGAACTCTCCCAGGATTCTATTCCAAAATTTGTTTTGTTTTGGTATGAAAATTCATAAATGAATGTAGACACATCTTTAACTAATCAGTTTTGACCTTGTGACTTGGTGGTCGCAAGTATGGTTCCCTTACAGGATTGGACTTGCTGTAACCATTTCTGCTCTGGTGTTGCAGATAGAACACAGGCGTGCATACAATTGTGAAATAATGCTGTCAAAAGTGAAGATACCGTTGCAAGATATGCTGGTGAGCTAGAACTTACACCTTTTATAAATCATTTTCAAGAATTACATTTACGTATTTCTTAGCTTTGCTGTGATGGAGGCCGTAGGCAGCATGCTACCAATTCCAGCCCATCATTGTAAATTACTAAATAATCCATCTAATATTTACTCGGATGTGAGTTTCTTTGTGAAAATAATGACTGAAAGAAATCTTTAGCTTCATAAGAAAAGAAAAAAAAGAATATTTTGTGCTTTTCATATCTAAGAGACCTCACTTTTTGAAGTCTCTTTCTCATGTTACAATTTTTTCTTTCTTGAAGGGTGATTTTAGGTTGTTTAAAGTTCACTTTTTGAGGACTATTTTAGGTGATTTTATATAATTTTATTTCCAGCATTTGGTTTTGTGATTCCATAAAAGCATTTCCGGCGAATTTAAGGGTTGCCTATTTCAAGGCGCTCTAGTTCAATCCCTATCAGGATTATTTTTAAACATTCCATTTTGACAAGTACAGTCTCTTCTAACTTGCTGATGGAGTTGCATATTTTGAATGGCTCTAAATGCTGTTAGAAGGTAGGCTTAGAGGATCAAAATTGTAATTTTCAAACCTAAGGTATATTTAAAATATATACATCTTATGTCAGAACTGAGTACATGAGAGAGCAATTCTGATGATGGCTTAACTTGTAGGCTCAATTAGTTGCAGTTGCAGAAATGAAATCTCTCATTTTTGTACTTTTGAAGCGTCTGAATCTCAAATTCATGTCTTATGTTGCTTGAATCACATTTACATGTTGCTTGTATCATGTTCATATTCATGTCCCATTTACTGCACATCTTCTTTACATGATGGTGGTTACTGATTTTGTCAGCTTGAATCTGGTAACATGAGGGGAAATGAAACTATTCCAAGTTATTTTACTCTCTCAAGTTTCTGACACCTAAATTGACATGCTTCATGTTGCCCCTTTCAGCTATGAGTATTTTTTATGCACTGCACACCTTGTAGACTCCTTGCATGATTTGTAGTTACAAAATTTCTGTAGACTCATACACGTATCTTCCTTAATGGTTGGTTCCAATAATTTCTGAAATCTGTGGTATTTATGCAGAGTTCAGTACTTTCCTTGGAAGATTCTGCATTAGATGTAGATCAGGTTGATAACCTAATCAAGTTTTGTCCAACTAAAGAGGAGATGGAAGTTCTAAAGGTGGTGCTTTAACATTCTCATTTTTCGTTTTACATATGAGGGCTCCTGAATGGACTGTGGTTGGTTAGGCGCCAGTCTTTGTTCATTATTGGATATTCTAATCAGATTTTTCTATTTCTAGGGCTACAAAGGTGAGAAAGATAATTTAGGCAAATGCGAACAGGTCCGTAGCATTAGATTGGTCGCCTTTTCTTTTGGTCTTTTTTGTTTTATACTGATTCTATTATGATGGTCTTTTTCTTTGTAATCTCAGTTCTTTTTGGAGTTGATGCAAGTGCCACGAATAGAACATAAGTTGAGAGTTTATTCGTTTAAGATTCAGTTTCGCTCCCAGGTCAGAAATCAGTATATAACTTACCAATTTTCCATATTGTGTTGACCTTCATCTATGATGTTTATTCTTTTCATTTTTTGTCCTCAGGTTTCTGACCTCAGGAATAGTTTGAATGTTGTGAATTCTGCTTCAGATCAGGCAACTTGATTTTCTATTTGTTAATTTTCATTATCAATTTGCAAGCCTGTAAATATGCTGCCTTATTAATCGTCATATCATGTTCTCATCAGATCAGGGGTTCTGCTAAGTTGAAAAGAATCATGCAAACAATTCTTTCTCTGGGTAATGCTTTAAACCAGGGAACTGCTAGAGGTGTGTAAACATGTTCATCTGGTATTTTAAATTTGACTAGCCTCATCTCTTTCCTTATGCCAACTTTATTAATTTGTTCATTAGTATTACTTTCACACACTAAGTTAAAAACCTAAATATGAAAGCTGTTCTTTAATTCCATAAGATCACTCGCAGACATTAACACTTGAATTACTGTAGTTAAGCAATCAAAGAGTAGGAATTTTCGGTTCATGAGAAGATGAACTGATGCCACCTTTGTAAGATCCATTGATCTCTCATCTGGCAAGTCATGCTGTTGTGTGTGTGCATTTTTTTTCTTCCTGCTTTGGCACTGTGTGCACAAGCCATACAAAGGAAGTTTCTTATTGTCTTGTTGGAAAGCCCCAGGAGCAACGCATTATTTGTTGTTCCTTGGTGGAAAGAGACATGATAGACACTAAAGGTCTATAACATTATTTTAGTCTTGCAATGAAAAAGGCTACAAATCGTACATAGCGTTATTTGCAGTGTTTTCGAAAAAAATCTGTTACATGTTTTTAAGAATAAAGTAGAAAGATTATCTGATTATCTTTTTGATAGCTGTAACTCCATTTTTGGATACACCAAGATTTGGTAGGGATGGGGGGTACAGAAGCTGACTAACTGTGTGTCACTTCTATGCATTAACGATCCAGAAATTCGAATGGCAGAGAAAAACTTAAGAATATGAAGATAATAGTGTCGTATATAATATAAGTGGTGTTCATTAAATTTGTAGTTGCCCGTGAGGCGGAATGTTAAATAGAAAAAAATGTTAAAACTATATGTGAGCTAAATATATATAGGATAATACATGGTAGGACACTGGCTGCCTGAAGGAAAACCCCATGACTCACACTCCCACTCTCCCATTATTTCGGGTAGTCTGGGGTACCATTAGGTTCAATATGTGGGCTGAAAGAAGCATTTTTGGTCTCGTATACCAAGACAGTAGTTACATACAGTTGCAAAGAACCTTCTCTTTTGTAATAATGCCTCATTGTTTCTTCAGTTCTTACTTTCTTCCAATGCTATTATTATCTCAGGATCTGCTGTGGGGTTCAGGTTGGATAGCCTCCTTAAACTTACTGAGACTCGTGCCCGGAATAATAAGATGACCCTGATGCATTATTTGTGCAAGGTACATTTAACATCTCTCTGTTTCGTAGTGAATCATATTAACCATGTACTTGCATTGCTACTTAGATTTTAGTACAATTGGAAAGGTTCATTGCTACTGAGCCTGCCAAATCTGCTTCAGATAATGTTTCAGTCATTCCACTGATAAATGTAGTGCAAAGCAGAGCACTGCATAACATTTGAAGGTTTTTTAACGTGCAATTGGGACACAATAATAAAATTATGTTAGTCACGGGCCCACAAATTGTAAATCTTCCTCCACTTCATTCAACTTTGCTTTGCGAGTAATACCCTAATTATAGAGTATTCCAATAATGCTAGTCAAGACTTCAGTCTTGACTCCTAAATATCATCACTTATGTTTTTCATCATTTTTCCATCCAGGTTCTTTCGGACAAATTGCCGGAGCTTCTTGATTTTTGGAATGACCTCTCCAGCCTGGAACTTGCATCAAAGGTATGCTTATATGATTTTTTGTTGTGCATTCAAATGATCTTTTGTGACTTGAATAATGTCCAAGTGGCTTGCTTAATGGACGAAGAATCCTTTTCCAGATACAACTGAAATTTTTGGCTGAGGAGATGCAAGCTATTAACAAAGGACTTGAAAAAGTTATGCAAGAGTTGTCCATGGCAGAAAGTGATGGCCCAGTGTCTGATCACTTTTGCCAGGTACTTCCTAAACCCTACCAATATGGATCTTGGTGCTTGCTTCTATCCACAAGAAATAATTTAGTTTTTAGCCCTTAGGTTTGTAATTTTGAACCATTGTGTATATGTATATCTATTTTCGTTTCTTTGGTTTCTTCCCTATGATATTATTTAGCATTTCAATATTGGAGTTTATTAAGTTTGTAGATTTGGTTTTGGGGAAGCTTTGAGTTTGTGGAGAAGAGTGGAGGGAAAGCATTGATCTTTTGTCTCAAATCATGTGTGGGTTCTATAATAGTGTTACTTTATATATTAAAGCATTTACGTTATATACCCTATAGAGGGAGAGGTTCAAATAAGAACCACTAAATAAAATAATAACGAAGAACCATTTTAAACCATTCGATCATCAAGATCTACAGTGGATGCATCGTCTTAGTGGATGAATGAAGAACCTGGGTTCGAATCCTAAAGGGAGAAAAAATTTTATTTTTTTCGAATGCAGTAAATTTAGTAGCGGATGCATTAATTTGTATAGCAGATGCAGTAATTTTAATGGTTCTCATGTTCTCACGAAAATTGTGGTTCTCGGTAGAACCGCACCCTATATGTATCCCCATGTGTGTATGAAGATTGGTTCGTATGTTCTTAGGCAATTGTGATGTAATAGTTCTTCTTCTTTTTCTTTTTTCCCTTCCAGGCGCTGAAGGAGTTCCTTTGTTTTTCTGAAGGTGAAGTAAGGACACTGGCTTCACTTTATGCAACAGTGGTACGTGCCCCTGCCATTACCATCAACGGCTAGTAGGCGTATTTTTATAATGTTTCTCTCAGTAATCCTTTTTAAGGGTGTGTATCTCTTTCTGACTGCAGGGTAGGAATGTAGACTCACTGATCCTTTATTTTGGGGAAGATCCAGCGCGTTGCCAATTTGAGCAAGGTGGTTCTCAATTCCCTACTGTCTTACAGTGGTGTATTATTTTATCGTAGGACTACCAAATTGTTGATAATGTGGTTGGTGTGCCGTTAGCTACATTCTACCTTCTAGAATCCTGTGACATACTATGTTTCACTCAGTCTCGGTGACAAAATAGCATGTCGTGGAGCATTTGTTCTACTGCGAATATGCTTATAGACAGTATCACAACACACTCTCATGTTTGTTTTGCATTACTGTGGCAGTGATCTCGACTCTCTTTAACTTCGTAAAGATGTTCAAGCAATCCCATGAGGAAAACTGCAAGCAGTTAGAGTTCGAGAAAAAGAAGGCAGAGAAAGAAGCGGCGGAACTTACGAAGATGAACGCCTCAGATACCGGGCATTTGTTACAGTCGCAAGTCAAAAGCGTCAACTAACTGGAACCAGATTCTACTGAAGCAGTTCCGTGAACGGGCGTTCGGGGATGGCTGAAACGATCTTTCTGGAACTAAACAGTCCGCCTTGCTGGCCAGTCGCCCGATGATCGCCTATTCCTCTGTTGGACATCCGGTGCAGAAGAACTTCATGATGAAATACGATGACACTCCCGGCCCTCGATGTCAGGTGAGTTGAACTCTCTGCTCTCTTTTATCTCTTTATAATTGGAGAAAGAGATTTTCATCCGACTCCTCAACTCAGTTCATGTCGGAATTTCCGAAGAATGAGACTTTTTTGTTCCTGGTCAACGTTGTATGTATCTTTTAGGCCTCTCAGAATATGAGATATCTTCTCACACAAATCTTTTTTGGGGGGATATAGTTGGTTATCTCAAATACGTTGTATAGTCATCTCCTTCAAAAGTATCATCTTGAAATAAAATTTAGCTCTTTGTATTAACTCTAATTAGAGTTCACCAATTTTGAATTATGATTTATTAATTATAATTATAATTCCGAATGCACTGTAACATGTCTCCTTTATTTAATTAATAATCTGACATTTACTATTATTCTTATTTATGGGATAGAAGTCAATCATTTCAATTATTATTATTATGCTGAAATTCGGTGCGTGTCACTGCCTCACTGGGGACAAGAAGCCAAACTTTCCTCGGAAGTAATTTTGTGACATGGTTTTTTCTTCAATAAATAACACTGCTTTTTACTCTTTAATGAAAGAATCTATTGTGGACAATAGTAAAATGAGGAATTTGATATACTATTTGTTTTTATAAAATTTAAAAATAGAAGTACTTATTAGGAAGTTGGTGTAACATTGATGTCAGTGTGGACACTTATGTTTAAATATGATTTGAGCATTACCTTCTACACGAAATTAATGCCTGTCACATGAATTGTGTGTGTGTGTGTGTGTTTGTAGAGGGAGATGAGGGGCTCCTGAGAAATTGGCTTTTGCTGTAATGCTAAATAGTTGCACCTATCCAAGAACAAAGTAGAAAATAAAGTGTGCATGTGTTAGCCGGTAAGGGATTAATGTCTAATGCCAAAGGTCTTGAGTTCGAGTCTCTTGTGGTGTGATTTTTAAATTTCTTTAATACTGTTAATTTATAAAAAAAAAATAGAAAATAAAAATAAAAATAAAGAAAAATAATGCAGCATGTGCATGTGGTTTCATAACAAAAGTAAATGAAAAAGTTGACTATAAGATGGTCCCTAATTTTCTTGCAAACCAATCATTATTGACCCACCACCCTTATCCACCTCTACTTTTGGGCTACGTACATTGCGGGTCACAAAACATTATTTTAAGCCACTAAACACATTAAATTTTTGGGAACTAACTAAACAAATTGAATATTATAATGTCACAATTTGAAAGGTTAGGTGACACTAGAATCTCTAACATAACGACACACAACCAACACTAACAAACTTGTATCTGCAAAATCTAAAGTAATACTATATCTAAAAAAGAAGAAAAGTGGAAAGCAAAAGAGGGGCAGCAGCATTCAAAGCTCTCTCTCTCTCTCTTTGTGGGAGTGCATGACTTTCATCACAACCACCAGCACTACAAAACCTTGGATTCAAAGTCACAATAAATAGGGCACAGCACTTAAAGGAAACAGAGAGTGAAATGAGTAGCAAAGAAGCATTGGATTTGGATGGCAGCGCTAAAAAAGGCAGAGCTAGAAAAGCAGGGCCTGTTTGGGAGAGCAAAATGATGGTCAAAGCTGCAGACGTCAACACAGTAAAGATTCGCAGCAGAAGTAGTAGAATGAGCAATGCAGAGATTCAGGTAGACAAACAGAGTCCAACGAGTGCCATGAACAAGAGATCTGATTTCGGCATCATCAGGAAAAGTCCGCCTCAGATCAAGAGAACCAGATCCGCTTCAACCACCACTGTTGCTGATGAGATTAACACGCTCAAGTTAAGGAAAATCAAATCCGGTTCTGACCATCAAGTGCCACTCGATGTCGATCAACACACAACCAATGATGAAATAGTGGTTGCCGATTTGAATGAAGAAGATGTCGGGATTATCAAATCGAGACACGAAGCAGATGAGGCCATCACCACAAACAATGAAGATCATCATCTTGAGGAAGAGGAAGAGGAAGAGGAAGAGGAAGAGGAAAAACTTGTGAGTGAAGAGAAGAAATTGCTTCACAGCAACGATAGATCGCCGCCACCTACTGTGGAAGAGATAGCTCCGGCGAGAATTCAACAAAAAATCAATCCAAGTAATCACTACTTGTAATTCAACATTTCTCGCTGCTGCTTAATTAAATATATTAATCAATCTGTTGTTACCAGTTCCAGATCATCATCACCATGGAACTTCAAGCAGACTTGAGAGTTTTGGTGAGTTTGATCCTATCACTTTCCAAATGCACTAAATTACTTCTCAATTCTCATTGCCTATTTTCATTTTCAGCTGATCTAATAATGTGGAGAGATGCATCAAGATCAGCATTTGTATTTGGGGTTGGAGCATTTGCCATAATTTCCTCTTCATACACGAAAGATCTCAATATCAGGTGAGATTGTAGATTCCTCAATAATGAAATTTACGCAGCAAAAATTCATGCAAATTATGTGACTTTTTAATTTATTTATTTTCTTCTTCTGATCAATTTGCAGCTGTATCTCTGTGCTTTCCTACTTAGGCCTTGTGTATCTTGCTGCAAGTTTTATCTTGAGATCCATCATAAGCAGGTAAAACTACTTAAAATATGACACCATTTTTGTACCATATCTGTTGAGTATAATTTTTTAAAGATTATATTGGAAATTTGTAGGGAAAATGTGGATACTGATAGCAGAGATGAAGAATATGTTGTTGGAGAGGAAGAAGCTGTTTGGCTTATAAAACTGGTTTTGCCTTATGTAAATGAGTTTCTATCCAAATTGAGAAGCCTTTTTTCTGGAGATCCAGCCACCACAATGAAGGTATAACAAGTTTATTTGTTGAGAAACATTTTGAAGCTCAAACTCTAGAATCCTTAATTCCTCTAAAATTGGGGAAAATGTCAACTTCTGTCTGTTGCAGTTGGCAGTTTCGCTGTTTATTTTAGCAAGATGTGGAGGCTCCATAACCATCTGGAAAATGACAAAATTAGGTTGGTCTTTTTTCTTTTTTATAAATTAAACAGATAGAAACCCCCACATTTAAAAATAAGGGATTATGGCTAAAAAAAATACATTAATTTTGAAAAAAATGCAATTTTCACCTAAACTTTCAATTAAGCCCAAAAAATATATATTTTTGTTGCAATTTTCACCTAAATTTGACTTTCAACAAAATTAGTCTAACTAAGCTTAGTTGACAATCGAAATTAAATGAAATATATTAATTTATGCATTTTTAGACCTCCGAGCTTCTATATACTCCTTGTCATCAGAAGTTAGACCAACATCAAGTGATAGTCCGACTGCCAACTAAGCTCTAATTTCGCCAAAAATCAAACTCATGTGAAAATTGTAACAAAAATATAAATTCATGGATAGTTTTTTGGCCTAATTGAAAATTCAGGTGGAAATCACAACTTTTTTCCAAACTTCGTGTATTTTTTTTGTCATAACCCCTAAAAAAAATACATATACATACACAAACACAAAATATAAGTATAATTTCACAAATTTTGTTTGTTGGTGACAGGTTTTTTTGGAGTTTTCATGGTGCCAAAACTCTGTTCTTCCTACTCCTCTCAGTTAGCTGCTTACGGTAACAAACAAAAACACTGCTTCTTCCATTCATAATTTTGTCTACTTATTCTCTACAAACTCATCGATATATATATCCTGTACGTATTAGATCCATCGTTTAATCTACATTATTTGTTTATATGATCATTGAATGCTAATTAATTCATAATAAAAACAATCATCACACAGATAATATATACATTGATAAAAAAAAATAAAAAAAATGGAAGCAGGTAATTATTGAAACCATGTGATTTTGCAATGTAGCGGTTGATAGTATTTACAAATACAACTACTAAATTTATTATTAGTGTTTATGAGTCTTGCGCGGGGTCCACTAGATAACGGCTCCTTACATTTGTATAAATAAACCTAATTTTGGAGTGGGCCGATATTAGGTTAAATAAAAGAGTCACGTTTGGATTAGGCCTAAATGTAAAGGTGGGAAAGCCCAATATGCTAATATTTGTAATTAAAAAATAAAAAATTATGCATGCATGGTTGGTGTGAAGGTACATTCTGGATTCGAAGATTCGGAGATGCTTGGGAATCATGTAGTCACAAGAAAGCAGTGGCGTTTGGAATATTCAGTCTTGTCTGGAATTTGTCTTCAGTTGTTGCTCGAATTTGGTCGGTTTTTCTGTTATTCGTTGCGTTTAAGTACTATCAACAGTGTCGCATCAAAGAGGAAGGCTTAGGAGAAGAAGTTGCTGCTACTCCATACAGTGGAAAACGAGTACCACCTCAAAATTTAAATTGTATAGATATCAAAACACAAAAGATAGTGTGCTAGAGCTAGATCAATAATCCCTTCTATAGTTATATATGTATATTCACTTTTTCCTTCCTTAACTTTAAAAATATATATATGTATGTGCATTCATAGTCATAGAATTTCCTTTTCTTTTTTTCTTTCCACCTTTTGAAAGGGATAATGAAGTGAGATTGTTTTTAGATTGGGGGATTTGGGCCCAAATCATAGTGGATTCAAGATACACTCAACTCTACTACTCCCTTGCAATGCATAATATGGGAGTGATGGATTTAAATTTAAATGCTTCATACCAACTTCAAACCCAATTTAATTTCAATAAAAATAAGTGTTGGATAAGTTTTATCCATTGCAATCCACAAAAATAAACAAGGCAAAAGTGTAGAATTAACCCACTTAATTATGACGGATACGGAAAATTAATTTAGGAGCTAAAATAAAAAAAGTTCCAAATCAGAGGAATGGTAAACTAATTAAAAACAGTTTGGTGAAATAAATATAAAATTTAAAAAAATGACCGAGGACGTTGAAACTACCTAGCATCAGAGATGGATCCAGGATTTAACGTTAGGAAGGGCTGAATTTATTGAACTTCGGCGGTTGAAAATATTTACACAGAGGTTCGGGGGCTACAATTTTTTTTTAGCATTCCGTACACTTCATTTTCATCCATTAATATAATAGATAATTGTTCGCAATTCAATTAATTCAACATCAAGTAGATTGAAAGCATATAAAGACATACTTTTATGCATTTAAAAAAAAATGTTTCATCTTCTAAACAAATAAACTAATTTTCATTATTAATAATCGTAATTTTACTTTTAACTTGAGGATTCACTCAAATTCAACATTAAAAATTAAATAAGAAAGAAAAATAGGATAAAAACAACATAAATGTAACAAATCAATGTATTATATTTTTTTCATGTATTTCTTATTTATACCTTAAAAGTTGGGAGGGGGCTTCAGCCCCCCCCCCCCCCCCCCCTAGTCCCCCCGGATCCGCCAGCACCCTCTAAATTTGGTAGTACCAACCGGCAACAACCATAGTTTTGGTAGATAAGTCTTGTGATAAAAATATGGTTCAAAACGATACACAAACTATTCTGCACATCACAAAACAATCAAATTTCGTTGCATCACACGCGGCAGCATTTAATTCGAATTATTTATGCGTAAGGAGATGTATCTCGTTATCCAATCTCCATCGTCTTCACTTCAATTACTTTCTCGATCACCTCAAATAATAAAATATATCACGTGCAAAATGATTTAAAAATTAAGTCATGATCATATCAAGAAACAATAGGAAGTCTTGATGCATTCACTTTATATTCTGTGGTGTTCAACATTCTTTTTGATCAATAATATCATAGACTTGGTAATATATGACTGTCAACAATTTTATTGACCTCTTCTATGTAATAATGTAGGATTCACTAGATAATTCTAAATTTGCGATTTAGAAATTTATCTCATCATACTGAAATATGATTGGGTATCGAAAATTAGAGAAATGATCCAGTGAAAATAAAAATTTATATGAATAAACATTGATTGTAATGCACGAATAATCATTCCAACATCAGTTCAAATCTTAGAGGGGGCAAAAAATTCACAAACTAACTGAGTTACAACTATTCATGTATTACAAACACCTTATTCAACCTTATATAATACTACTAGCTTATTCGTTATTTTCATTTATAATGAAAATAGTCATTCTCATGTAATTTAAACCTTGAAAAATATATCCCAAAATAAAATACTTATCTTATAATTAATGGCCCCAATATAAAGAGCGGTTTAATTCGTTGTCTTGTTCATAGGATAACATGATGAATAGACGACAATTTTCCTATGCCTATTTTAGGCACGAACTAGCATATAGGAGAGTGATTGATTTAACTCAAATTATGAACCGTGTTTTTAGGTTATTGGTTGAGATGACTCGAAAATTTGAAAATAAATATGATTCAAAATTCTCTTATACTATTAAAATCCCCAATAAATCCATGTAAAATCGACGGTTGGTCGAAATAAGTTGAACAATCACTACAAATGTAGTGTTATGTAATTATTGACGATGTTGACAGAAAACTGAATGAGACTCTTTAGCTAATCCTCACACCTATGTTTTTAGAATAGATTTTATTATTATTATTATTATTATTATTATTATTATTATTATTATTATTATTATTATTCGGGGATGAAGAAGGATTGAGATTCATAACCTAGTGATGCAGCCCAAGGTTCGTCGTTGAAGACACAAGAGTTGAAGAAGAAGTCATTTGGAGATGGTGGAGTTGGCGCCCCATGTTTATGTTTGCTTTTGATTTAAGTATTTGATTTTGGGTCGAAGTTGGAAGACCTTATTTATTTTATTTTCAGCTTTGTTATTTTAGAGCCCAATAGTTTAGTTTTTGGGTTATTTTCGAAAATTATGAGTAAGGGCCTTGTTTGGTTGATTAGGGTTTTATTTAAAGTTGTTTCCTTATTAGACAATGTTTAGTTTTTGCCTATATATACGGTTTATTTGTGGTGGACGAAAATTACACCTATTATCAATCAAATTTGTGAGTTTTATTCTCTTATGAGAGTTTTCGAATTCCTCTTGATTATTCCAAGACGAATTCATCTATCGACGTAACGGCGAGTCAACCAACCCTCATCGGGTGTCATTCATCGTCCCCGAGTTGCTGCGTCAACATCACGTTGGGGTATAGGGATTCCATCGAAAATTATTTTCGAAAATTATGTGAGTTTTTTTTGTCGTTGTTTAATTTCCTCTATCAATAATTATGGGTTATAAGTAAATTTTCCACACCTTAAATCATCTCTCTTGATTCTTAAACTTGCTTTCTTTTTGTTTCTTTTTCATTATATCTCTTAGATTTAAAATTTTCTAATTAAAACATGGCTGAAAATTATGGTTGATCAGTTCATCAAATGCTCAAAAGATTGTTTCTCAGAATTCTCAATTCCACCCTAGCCCAGATTCTCAATATTATCTATATATTTCCTTATGCGCAACAATTCTCACGGTTTTGTGTTGGTTTGATGTACATTATTTGACTAATGAAACATACTTTAAATAATATTTTTCTCATACGAACGACAAAAAATATTTGAATTAAATTGAACATGTATGAGTATTTTTTTTTATTTTGTACCCAAAATCTCCTGTACACCCGGATGTACCGTATACCCAAGTTGACCTGTACCCAAATCTTGATTCGCATGTTAATTCAAACCCGCATCCTGACCCAAATCGTATAAATGACACTATTAAGTTATACAAATAACACTACTTATAATTGACATTATTCAATTATATAAATGACAGTGTAACATTTAAAATGTTATAGTATCATTTTCAATCTTACAGTGTTATTTAAAATATTATAGTGTCATTTACAATTTTATAGTGTCATTTATATTTATGAATAGCGTCAATTATACACATTGTCATTTACAATGTTATTTTGTCATTTATACGCAGTGTCATTTGTATAACAGAATAGTGTCAATTACAAACAGTGTCATTTGTATAATCGAATAGTATCATTTACACGATTTGAGTCAGAATGCGGGTTTGGATCAAGATATGGGTCAAAATCTGGATACGGGTCAATCCCTGATGTACGGTACACTCGGGTGCATCCAAGATCACCTCAATTTTGCATTGATATGCGGTGTACATCTTAACGTGGAAATCAATGCACAAATAGTAATTTATAAAGGGAAAACAAATGGTTCCAATATCTACGAAATTAAAATTCAATTGCCACAATTTTCTCAAGCGAAGAAATAAAATATCATTCGCAACAATCTACATAAATCTTAAGCACATTCATTTTATTTTTATGTAGGCATTTGAAAAAACGAAAATAACTGCCTTCACTGTTGCTGCAGGGGCCAACACACAGACAGACACCCAACACTTTTCTGTCAAAACATTTCTTATAATAATTCAGTGATCAAAATAATAATAATTCAACGATTCACATACATTCTCTGTTTTTCTTCGAAACTGTGTCACGATAGGACAATACTTTTATTCATTTATAATTATAATAAATGCTATCATCTATTCAACTTGACAATAATAAAAAGTATCTCTCCATACCATCTATGGATCTAATTTTAGCGAAGGCCAAAAACGAATGTGACGGTTGGTCCCCAGTTCGGATCCTCTGTCCCAATTTCCTATCCCACTTCGTGTCCCCAAAGCAAAACTACAGCGTTTTGATTTAAATTAACTATTTTTTCTTTTGTTAACACTCCCACAGATCGGCTCGGCTGGTTGAAGCCGCAAGTCATCTTCTTCTTCTTCTTTCCTTTTCCATCTAAATCTCCTCTATTCTCTCTTGGAAAATTTCTCTCTCCACCGAAAAATGGGGATTTCATATTCTGCACGGGATTTGGTTATGAATATTCAAAATCAATCTTTTTCTTGCTTCATTCTTTTCTTCTTCTTCTCCACAAAGCTTTCATGCTCGATTTTTATTAATTTTCTTTTTCCAGAAGAACCGATTTAGAGTGAAGAACATCACGACATCCATTTTCGACGCAATCGAACATTTTACCTTGAAGACGACGGGTGAGTTTTCTTTTATGTGAGTTCTTAACTAAGTACACTGGCTCTTGATCTATACATAAATTATTTCTTCTGCCCATTTTCTATGTATTTTTGCGTTAATGTGATTCTTGATTGAGTGAAAATACTGTTAGGATATGAAGTCTGGCGATATACATACGTGAGATGGTGTATAAATAAATAAGATCATATGTTCTATCAATTTGAACTGAATATTGAAAATTTTCACATCAAGATGATGAACTGAAAACTGGCAAATATCACATCCATTTAATCATTGGTTAAATTAATAATGTTTGTGAAATTCGTTTCAACTGTAAATTGGCAGTAAATTAAGATTGATTTTTTATATATAAATTAACAAGTTATTGTTCTGCTACTTTACACGCTTGCTGACTGCTGCATTTTACATGCTGAAACAAATATTGAGATTTTTGTTCAAAACTGATCTCTAGATGTTGCTTCCCTGTTCATCTCTGTTCTTTTCTTTAGCTGATCTCATCTCTCTCCTCCTCTATCAGTTATTAAAATTGCAATAGTAAATAGTGTTGGTTGCATACAAATTTGCAGCATGTAGTGACTTTGTTAGAGATGGAAAATTCCTTAGAGAAATGATCATAATCTTGCAATTGCTAGTATATGCTCACTGGTGGTGGTGAATGCTGGAGACTGCAGAGCAATGCTGTGTCGAAGGGGCAAAGCAATTGAGATGTCGAGAGATCATAAACCCGTTTGCTTGAGGGAGCTGCGTCGTATAGAAGCCTCGGGAGGTTATGTATACGATGGGTATCTCAACGGGCTGCTCAACATTGCTCGTGCATTGGGCGACTGGCACATGGAAGGGCTGAAAGGTGGTGATGGCGGACCACTTACATCGGAGCCTGATCTCATGACCACGAGGCTCACGGAGGAAGACGAGTTTCTCGTCATAGGGTGTGACAGCCTGTGGGACGTGTTCCTGAGCCAGAACGCGTTGCATTTTGCCCGTAGAAGACTCCAGGAACACAATGACCCATTGATGTGCAGCAAGGATCTTGTCGACAAGGCTCTGAAGCAGAGGAGCGGGGATAATTTATCCGTGGTCGTGGTCTGTTTCCAGCCGGAGCCACCGCCCAATCTGGCCGTTCCTCGCGGAAGAGTGCATCAGAGCATCTCCACCGAAGGGTTGAAGGAGCTGCAGAGCTTCTTGGATGACTTAGATATTTGAGATTTTGGATGGCATCTTCCTCACTTCATCTTTTTCTTTATTTACCATCATTCTTGATTGTTGTTGAGAGAGGATGTAATTTCAACTGTAACATATGCTGCTATTGACATCAAACTTTTCTTTTTCCTAGTATATATATTCAAGACACGAATTAACAAACTTTTTGGCATTTTTCAAAGACAAATCCAACAACTTTATACTTGCACAAGACCAAAAAGATACAAAGAAACACTCTTTTATTTGAATAGAAAATCACAACTGCTTATAACTCACACCCTACAAGGTCCAATGCTAACTTAAAATGAACAACAAACCAAGATAAAACAACATATATAGAGCTTTATGTATGGAGCTTTCAAGCATCAGAATTTGCGTGAAGATAAGCCTCAACAGCCTTCAACATATCCATGTCCTTCCTTCTCTTTTCCTTCCTTTATTTTTCAGCCAAAAATATTTCATGTTCCCAAGTTGCAAATATGTTGAGCAATCAACAAGTCTCTCGGTAGACTAAAAATCTGAAAAAACAACAGATCATATATACAACAAAAATTAATTTGATCTATCCAAATGTAGTATCACATAAATCAAGAAACAAGTTCATCCAAATCATATACTAAAATTAATTTGATTCAAAAGAACATAAATAAATAAAAATCGAAATCATATATAACTTAATTGTTTCATTATCAATTGAAAGAATCCAGTTTGCGTTTATTATTTTTACATACTTTTGCAGGTAAGACTTTGCACTTATCGACCAACCATGGGAGTCTCAATATCAAAAGGGTCGGTTAACTCATATCCACCAACTGTTAGATAAATTTACATACTTTGGCAGCCATTAGAATTTTCGATTAACAAACAAGGAATTTTCAGGAACACAACAATAATTCTCATTTAATCAAGAATCACAATAACACAAAAAATACATAGAAAAAGGGGCTGAAGAAACCAATCCTTGACTTGAGCCAGAAAAATCACAACAAAAAATTATAGCCAATCACAACACTCTGTTAATTAAGAATTCACGAAGAACTATAGAAAATAAAAGAAACCCATAGCTAAATCTCGTGAACTCTTTGGCACAATCGAATAGTTTACCTTGAAGAAATTCAGAATATGAAATCCCCATTTTTCGGTGGAGGGAGAAATTTTCCAAGAGAGAGAATAGAGGAGATTTAGATGGAGAAGGAAAGAAGAAGAAGATGATGATTTGCGGCTTCAACCAGCCGAGCCGATCGGTGGAAATGTTAACAAAAGAAAAGATAATTAATTTAAATTAAAACGCTGTAGTTTTGCTTTGGGGACACGAAGTGGGACAGGAAATTGGGACAGAGGATCCGAACTGGTTGGTCCCACGGTCCCACCTACATAAAATTGAATCTTGATATTTCACGCCTCAAAATAAATCTTTTAAGTCAAGTTCATAAAAAATTTAGATAAAAGTGGATTTATTGCATTATAAGATTATAATTTTATAAAATGCTTCGGATTTTTAAATTAAGAGTAAGAATGGTCAGAATTTAGTTATTTCCTACATTTAGATTTCAAAATATAATTGAGTTGTTGATTTGAGTTTAAATTATAATGTTAATACTTATTTGGAAAAAAAATGCGACCGCCCATGAGGCTGAACTATCCAATTGCAGTAATCACTCGTAGTTAGTATGCTATTATTAATCATTGGTTGAAGAAATTAAGCCCATTATTAGGAGTGTTTTCGTGGTAGGGAAATTGAAAAACTAGAATGAAATTGGTAGCACAAATTGTCCTCTAATGGCCTCCATGTTATATATTGGGAAAAGAATATTAAGTGTGGAGTATAAAATAACTCTAAACAATCCCTAAGTGAAGCTTATTTGTGAAGGCAACATGGATTGAACTTTGATGGTGCCTGTCCATTTCACTAATTAAAGTTTAACTGAGACAGCTTAAATAATTAAAAATTAAAATAAAGATGTGACAATTTAAATTTGAGGTGGTCTTGGGTATAATCGATTGTACCGTAATGACACTATTCGATTATATAAATGACATTGTCTATAATTGACACCATTCTATTATACAAATGACACTATAACATTGTAAATGTCACTATGTATAATTGATACTATTCAGAAATTCACATAATACCTCATGTAATTGACATTATAAAATTATAAATAACAATATAATATTTTAAATGACACTATAACATCTTAAAATGTTACAGAATCATTTATATAATCGAATAGTGTCAATTATAAGCAATGTCATTTGCAGGGTCGGCCTTTAGTATATTTGGTGGGGCAATCGCCTAGGACCCCTGATTTTTGGAGGCCCATGATATTGGCCTAATAGTATTATACCCTAATAAATATATAAATAAAAAATTTACTAGACCTATTTGTCTCTAACGAGTCAGGCAGCAATTACAAAAAAAATATCTCTCATTAACAGTCACGACTCTCAAGTCTCATCTCTCTCTTTCGCTTCTTTCTCTCAACGCTCTCTCAACTCTCTCGATACTATTTTTCTTCGACGACTACACTTTCGGCTCTCGCTCGCACAATTGCAGGCTCGCAGCAAGCCAGCAAACGTCTGTTCTTGTTCCTGCGTGGCTGTGTTCTGTCGACGCCGGAGGAGTTCTACTCCAGTCTCCAGAGTGCTCGCTGGTTCTGCAGCAGAACTTCCCGAAGCTTCATTTATCTTTTATTCCTCTTCGCCTAGGGCCCGAAATGTTAGGGTCGACCCTGGTTATTTATATAATCGAATAGTGTTATTTATACTATTTAGATTAAAATATAAATTTGAATTAAGAAATTGGTTAAATTTTGAACGTGGATCAACTCAATTGTACAATATATCTGATTGCACCGAAATTTGTGCGTTTAAATTTTCAGTTTAAATTAATCCGAGTATGCGATTGTTAGCCTAATCTCCCGCTGTCAATCTATCGCTAATCAGTACGCGGGTCCCACTGAATTATTAGCTTAGAATATACCAATTCTGTCGCCGTGGTAAAATTTACTAAACTATACCAATTTTCCTAGTAAAAAAACAGAAAGCGGAATTTAGTCCAACAAAGCCAGTTGCATATAACCAGGATCTCCGCACACGTGTCGATTTCGTGCCTACAGCCGTCCGATTGAAATTGCAGAGAGCGAGAATTTAATGACATATATACCCCCAGAAGATCCTATTAATACACTGCTCCGAGCTGCTAGCAGAAACAGAAAGTGAGAGGCTGAACTGCAATTGCTAATCTCTGTGAAGGATTGCTGATAGAAACCCTAGATATAGCTATACATTGTGTATAATATAATCAGAGAGAGTGAGAGAGAGATCCCTGCGAGGGAATGCAGAGAGATGATGAGAATTGCGGTTTCTAACCCCCAATTGAGCGGAGGGAGGTCGAAGAAACCACTCACCAGCGGTAGAAACTGCCACCGCAAACACGTGGAAGACGGGTGAGCTCGCCGCCGTCCACCGCCACACCTCACATCTCTCTCTGTCTCTATCTCTCACATTAAAAAATAGCAAAACTCCTTTATTTCACTCTCTCGAATCAACAATCGAACAACAGCGACCATGGGATCGGAAGAAAAATGCGGTGTGCTGCATGGAAAATACGAATTGGGGCGGCTGCTAGGGCACGGAACGTTCGGGAAGGTGTATATGGCGAGAAATCTGCAGACCAACAGGAGCGTGGCGATGAAGGTGGTGGGGAAGGAGAAGGTGATCCGCGTGGGGATGATGGAGCAAGTGAAGCGGGAGATCTCGGTCATGAAGCTGGTGCACCACCCCAACATCGTCGAGCTCCACGAGGTCATGGCGAGCAAGACCAAGATCTACTTCGCCATGGAGCTGGTCCGCGGCGGCGAGCTCTTCGCCAGGATCTCCCGCGGCCGCCTGCGCGAGGACGCCGCCCGCAGCTACTTCCAGCAGTTGATATCGGCGATCGACTTCTGCCACAGCCGCGGCGTCTACCACCGCGATCTGAAGCCGGAGAACCTCCTCCTCGACGACCAGGGGAATCTCAAGGTGACGGATTTCGGGCTGAGCGCGCTGCCGGATCACCTCCGCCAGGACGGCCTGCTGCATACCACGTGCGGCACGCCGGCCTACGTGGCGCCGGAGGTGATCGGGAGAAAGGGATACGACGGTGCCAAGGCCGATATCTGGTCGTGCGGCGTCATCCTCTTCGTGCTCCTCGCCGGTTACCTGCCGTTCCAGGACGACAACATTATCTCTCTGTATCGGAAGATCTACAGAGGCGATTTCAAATGCCCGCCGTGGCTGTCGCCGGAGTCGCGGAAGCTGATCGGGCGGATGCTGGAGCCGAATCCGATCGCGAGAATCAGCATCGCGAAGATCATGAGCTCGTCGTGGTTCAGGAAATCATCAATGCCGGTAGCTAAAGAGAGGGAGGAGCAGGAAGACGTGGAAACAGAGACGCTGAACGCGTTCCACATCATCTCGCTGTCGGAGGGATTCAATCTGTCGCCGCTCTTCGAGGAGAAGAGGGTGGAGAGGGAGGAATTGAGATTCGCGACGACGAGGCCGGCAAGCAGCGTGATATCGAGAATCGAGGAGGTGGCGAAGACGAGGAATTTCAAGGTGAGGAAGACCGATTCGTGCGTGAGGCTGCAGGGGCAGGAGAGCGGGAGGAAAGGGAAACTGGGGATCACGGCGGATATATTCGCCGTGACGCCGTCGTTCCTGGTGGTGGAGGTGAAGAAGTCGAGCGGTGACACCCTCGAGTACAATAACTTCTGCAACACGGAGCTCCGGCCGGCGCTCAAGGACATCGAGTGGACGTCGTCGTCGTTGCCCGCTTGAAACATTACGCATCGTTTCTTCATTCCGACTATCTTTGCTTGCGCAAACATTATTTTCATTTAAGACTTTGGGTGGTGTTAATGTTTTTTTTTTTTAATGTTATGATGTCATTTCCTATGTACTCTAAATTTCTTTCAAAAGGTCAAGATTAATTTTTTTTCTTTTTTCGATCGATTCAAAGGTCAAAGAATTAATTAATTAATTATCTTAGATGCATATGAAGGTCCGTGTTACAGCAACAACCCGATCAAAAATCATTGTTTCTCTTTATATTAGGTGTCTCATCTATCCCTTGCGATAGCCGATAGCCGATAGCCTTCCAACATTGAACAATAACCAAGATAGAAAACTTGTTATTCCATCACCTACGGTGAGCACACCAGGAGGAAGAAAAAAGTGGCGGTGGGGGATCTCTCTCTTGCTTAGATCGATTCAAATCAATCACGCGCCTCCCTTTCGATTAGGTTTAGCTCATGATTATGTGATCACCCGCCTAGCTATCGGGTTGCCCACTGCAGCTAAGGGTGACTCGATGCAAGCCTGATGGAACGGGGCAGCCCCGATGGCGAAATGTTCTGGCGCGTGTAAAACACGGGATGAGATCCAGTGTCCCACAATTTTATGTGTGGCACTGTGTCTCATTCTTATATCTATTATTTTAAAAATATTTTTTTTATAAAGATAAAATTTATTATGATACTATAAATTATATTTAATTTTTATTTTAAAAAATTAAATTTTTTAAAAAGTGTATACCATGACTTTGAATTTATCAACCTATTATAAACTATTAAAAGTGAAATTAAATGATAAAAAATAATTATATACCCTAGATTGATGGAACAAACCCTAATTAATAATCACAAAATTAAACTAAAACATATAAAGTTGAAATTGAAGAAAAAAATATATAAGAAAATAAATAAAATTGAAAGTGGGACACAAAGTGGGACATAAAGTGTGGTACACTGAATCTCATTCCGTAAAACACGCGCCTTATTAAAAAAAAATCGGATTTTGAAAGATGATTATTTAGCCATTTGTTTCTCTTTCTCTTCCCAATGGCTATTCTAGTCGTTTTCCTACTTTTTTTTAATTAATGCAATTTAAATTTGAAGTAAATTGTGTTATGTAAATTTGTGCAATTAAAATTAAATAAAAAATATAAAAATCAAAATTAAAAAGGTCAGGTCAACTATCATGTCATCCCACTGCAGCCTCCTTGACCCAATGTGATCTCTCCTCCATTAGGTCACCTATCAAATCATCCAAATGCTCTAATTATGCCTTATCCGTGATACATATCTTAAATTTTATCTATTTTGACTTATCCTAACAAACCTACTAAACATGCTAATAGCATATCTTCCCCACATCATGCCATGTGGGTTTCCTAGAAGCAATTCAAGTTGATTGAATCAAACTGCGCATATATACACGAACCTACTCAAAATTCTTGATAGTGAAGATGCATCGTTCATGTCGGAACAAATTCGCTTGTACGGCGATCAACCTGCATGTGCATTTCAACTCTATGATTGAGTATGCACCCCAAGCAACAAAATTACTTACAGTATATATAATCATATCACAACTCCACCTTCTTCACTCTGGTTTTATCATAATTATCCTCCACTAAAATAACTCGTGCAACTCTTAATTCAGTGATTCTATAGATTTAATTGAATTTATTTCTTGATGGCCAAAAAAATGTTCGATTAGAGCTATCAAAATGGTTTTTTTTTTTTTTTTTTCAAATTAGTTTATTGGAGTGGGCTAAAATATTTTCGAATCGAAATTTAATTATAATACCGTCTGGTCGAAAATTGACAACTCTAGTTCAAATCAAATATATTTCCAACCATATAGGCTTTTACCCTTCTAAAAATATATGAAGAGATGATTATAAAAGGTAGGGATAGGTCGCCCTTCATAGGAAGACCTCCTATCTGTTAGTTGTGGACAAGATTAATGCTCACAGCCTATGGATACTCGAAACCTAAAATTCTGGCCACATGTATAATTAATTAACTGAAAAAATTAAGATAATTAGTCTATATAACATTGTAGTGCAAAATTAATATACTTTATATGTTTGTATGTTTTTTATAAACATTACTAGTATTTTCTTATTTATGAGAATAAACAGTTTTATTACTATAACTTACGTATATTTATTTGTTAACTATATTACAATTATGTTCATATTCTGTATGAAGATCATTTGTTGATCGATGATTACAAAAAATCACATGGCCATAAGTTCACAATTTAATTAGATTGAACAATCTATTAATAATGACTGAAGTATCTACGTTGTAATTAGGTTATCTTGACTAATCATAGAAGACGAAAAATTCTCTTCAATTCATTGTATTTTTAAAGTTCAATTAGTATTAATCTTCCTCGTACACTATTTATTTATATCCGTTTATTAGCTAGAGAACTAATTTTATTGACCAAACAAATGTTCTTTGTTTGAGACCAAATAGAATCCTCTGTCCCACAATTTAGTGTGCACCATCGTGTACCACTCTTAATTTGATATAATTTTTAATTATTTTTCTTCAATTTTAATTTATTATGCTTTAATATAATATAAAGATAATTAACAAGGGTCACTTAATCAAGTAGGGTTTATAATTATATTTTTATATTTATTTGTATTAATAATAGATTGTTGGGTTAATTAATTCAAAGTAAGGGTATATAATTTTTAAACATTTCAATTTTCGGTGATAAATATTAATTAGAGTTCATAATCTAATAACAATTTTTATTTTTATAAAAATAATTATAAAATAAAGAGAATAGTAGTGGTACACAGTGGTACACACGGTTTGAGACGGGTTGCACGACAATTTCTCTAATTCACAGTCGCTGATTAATCCTAAATTAAGGGAGATCGAAGGTACGAAATTGAGGCCGTCCAAATATTTTGTAAAATATATATGTTTAACTACGTCATTATATAGTTAACTAGCTTAAGCGGTACAGTGCATTAATGTATTTCTTTTGTAAGAGGTCATTGTTGAATGTTTTATATTTAAATTTTATGTCTGATATTTATTCAAAATTATCACGTCAAATAAGAATAACGTATAAGGTAATATAAATTTATGAATAAGTTGATTGTAATCAAGAATAATCTAGATAGAGGATTTGAACCTTAGTCTCTAGAAAATAAACAAAGCAACTTATCCACTAAAGCAACTTATCCACTAGACTAAAGCTTATTCTTTGTAATCAAGAATAATCATTTAAATCTAAATTCAATTTTTTAAAAATAAATCTGAATTCAAATTTTAATAAAAGGTCAAAGGTCATTCTCATTTCTCGCGATAACCAAATCATATAAATATACATGGAGAGATTAGTAATGTTAGATGCAAAATTATTCGAGATTAATGACGTGGTGTTTCGCCAATAATTATTCTAAATCTTCATCAAAATTATTGAAATTTGAAAGTGAATATTCAATCATCTCCTTCAACCACCAGTTAATAAACAACCTAATCTCTTCCTCAATCATGAATGGTGAGCGCATCGAACGAAGGGATCCATGATGCAAAACTGTCTTAATCGTGACGAGAAATCTAGAACATGTGTGATGTTTGATTTAGGTACAATGAAGTGGTAGGAAATAGGAATATACTTAGTCACCAAAGATTTAAATTTATTTATTAAGCTATAAAAAAAGTGACAGTAATATACTCTAAATATTGAATAATGGTATTATTTCATTACATATATAAGTATGAGATGAGGATATTTGCCTTTCTTCTTCATCCTTTTAAGAGCATCCACAATAGAGAGAGCTCCGCCTCTTTATAGAATCACCCCAAACAACAGACGCTTAATTAGATAGTGATTTTTAATGTGAAATTATTTCTTCACACAGCAACTTTCTCAATCATTTAATTAAAATCTTTGCCGAAAGATTTTAGGCATAAATACTTAGAGATGAAGTAATCTGAATTTCTTACAAATTAACTCTTCTAAATTTAATTATCGCATCAATTCACTTCACTGTAATAGATAGGTTGGGCCTACTTACATGGGCCTTAAAGTAAATGAAATAACTAAGGCGAAAAGCCCAGTAGGCGAAGTCAATATTTTTGTATATGATAATGATATGGCCTTACGTCGCACGAATTTATTTATACGGCCTTCTAAAATAAAGATAAAATATGTGTGCATCCATCCCATCCTAGTTAAGCTTAATTAAGATTTGTTAATTTTTAATTAGTAATACCAATTAATTTTTTACTAGTATAACAATAGTTCATTAAAAATGAAAATAAAAATAAAAAAATAGTTGCGTGTATTCGAATATTCCGCCCTAATTTAATTCGATTAGGATTTATTTATTAATCTCCAATTAGAATTTATCAATCCACCGTGCATCCAGATGCACTGAAACGTGCCTCATTAAAAGTCAATCAAATTAAACTTCAAAAAAAAAAAAAAAAAAAAAAAACAGTCAATCAAATTGATTAATTAAATTAAATAGACAAATAAATGATAACAAAATTTGACAACTTGAATGCACCTAAGACCACTTCAAAACAAAATTTGACAACTTGATCAGATAACTGAAAATTGTTCAACACCTAATTAGGATTTTTAAAATTCAAAAAATTGCCGATTCATCTCCTTCAAAATACTTGTCAATGCTTGTGGGGGTTTTCGATTTTCAGAGTAATGTTTATGTCAAGTGTGCTTACTACTTGCAAAAATTAATTGATAATTAGCAATAATAGTGCAGACTGAGTCACCTTTAAAACCAAATGGAACGAATATTAGTTCAGCTATTAGTATTATTCGCCGGCGACTGCAGGTGGCACCGCCGCTGCATCTGCGTTCAGTAAACTCATTCAAAAGGTGTATCTGCTCATTTTTCTAAACAATTTTCTTCGCGAATTCGTTCAATTCTGGAAGAATATCGGCGGGTTTCTGCTCGAGAATTAAAGGTCAACTGATCTTAATTACGCTTTTCTTTTTTAGATTTGCATGCCCCTAGGTTATGTATTAAGTGAAAATATAAAATTATGGGTTAATTGCATATATGTATATTACTGGACTTTCAACAAATTTTCATTTTGCACATGAACTTTAAAATTTATATTAAAATTATTTAACTACTATTATTTTCTTTTCTTTTTGGGTTAATTACGCCAAAAATCATGATTTTCAATTTTTTCATGATTTTTTTTTTTATCAAAAATTCCTTAAATTTAATGTGTTGAACAATTTTTCCATTATTTTTTTCTCCGGTGAAGCTCAAAACGACATCGTTTTACCCCCAACTAAACGACGTCGTTTCTCTTCGCCGCCGGCTATGCCATGTCAGCACTCAATTTGGGGATTCTTGAAAGTCATGGAAAAATTGTTCAATACATGGGAATTTTTGATAAAAAAAATGTTCATGGAAAAGTAGGAAACAGGGGTATAGTGCATGATTTTTGGCGTAATTAACCCTTTCTTTTTTCGCATACTCACTCATTTTTCGCCTTGGTGACATAGCATAAATATACTCGGGTATAAATCATATTTATGTAGAAAAACATGAATGGAAACAACGTTGTTTTAGCCTCAAAGTTTGACCGAAAAATTGATGAGTATGCAAAATGAGAAAAAAATTTAATAATTGAATAATTTTAATAAATATTTTAAAGTTCGTGTGCAAAATGAGTCGAGTATTGAATATTTTAATATAATGTATACTTATGTGGTTTAACTTAAACTAAGTTTTTGTTATGTAATATGTGAATTATGTGTCCTAGTTGAGATAGGATTCTTTTGAGTTTTATTGATTTGTCTTGTTTTTGGTCAATTTGATGATCTTGTTTGTTTCGTTTGGGATCCAAGATTACGATGCCATGAGCAGAGCAAGTGGTCTTAATAACTCCGAAATTCTTCATCTTCAGAACCAAATCATGAGAGGTTTGTCCGTATAGCACACTTTAATTCATATTTATGTCCTTCATTGTTGTTTCTAGGGGTGTAATCGAACCGAGCCGAATCGAATAGTGGTGTGCTCAAGTTTGGTTTGTTTAGTATCGAATCGATTCCCGAACTTTACTTACCGAATACTTTGAGGCTCACGAGCCTAATCGAGCCTATACGAACTTTCTAAATTTATATTTATATTCAAAATATTGATTATTTTATTTTAAAAATAAATTATTTTATTTAAAATTATAAATATATTAATTATTTTCTTATGACAAATAAAATTAATTAGAGATTTAATACAATTATTATTAATTTTAGTGGATAAATATAAGTTGTATATACTAATAATTTATATTTTTCAAGCTGAACTTGACGAACATGTTCACGAGCTAACGAGCCGAATACTACTAAGCTCAAGTTTGGTTTGTTTATTTATCGAGCTTCTCTAAACGAATTTGAACGAGTTTTTTTCGAGCCGAGCTCCGAATAGTTCGCGAGCGGCTTGATTTGTTTACACACTTGCTTCGTTAGTATCTGATTATTTATTTATTTACTACGTTTTTTAAGGGACATATTTTACTCCACTTAGTCCACTATATTGTTATTATTAATTATTTATTGCTTTGATGCAGAGCAAGATGAGGAGCTTGAGAAATTGGCGGAGACAATTGGAAATACAAGTCATATCGCATGGGCCATCAACGAAGAGTTTCGTTTACTTGAACGACTAGATGTTAGTTGCCTTTTATCACATTTTAATTCCAGATTGCTTCATTCTTATTCATTTAATTTCACCATTCTCATTTTCAACTATTCCTTTTTTAGTGTTTTTGGTAATTACCACATTTAGGTGCACTCAAAATTTCATTAATTCATCCAAGTATTTATAGTTAAAAAACAACATTTATTTTGTCACATTATATCGATCGCCCTTTGGTATTCAAGAAATTATTTTATACGACCCTTAGTTAGAAAATGTACTTAACTATAAATCTATAATCAATGTATGGTCAGGTTGATGTGAACAAGTATGTTGAGGTTCCAGACTCCAAACTACAGGTGAAGTATTTTTTTTAATTTTTTTTTCCTTTTTCAAAAATACTAGTAGCTAGCTTCTGAAAACTAAATATTATAAGTTGATATGATTTATTATTTTACTTTTTTTTGGCGATAATAGCAAGTGCAGAGAAGACTTGAAATCTCGTACAAACGCAGAAGATTACTGCTCTTCTCATTAATTGGAATTCTTTTGTTGGCTGTTGTGATTATCATGCTCGTCAAGTTTTTGTGATTGTGTTTAATTGCTATGTAGAAATGAGATTGTAAGAGTATGTCTTCTACATTGTCACAGACTTGTGAAAATCCATATTCCACTTTAAAATGTAGGTGCATGTTATATTTCTGTATATAAAAGACAATGAAAGATTATTACTTTTGTTACTACTGCCGCTTAAACATTAAGCACTCTATCACTAGATCAACACGCACGAATTTTATTCCATCTCAAAATCAAATTGTGTTATATAAACTCCTAAAGATTCAACAACGTTAACGCCTCTACCTATTTATTACTGGTTGAACAATTGTTTGTGTTTTCTTATTTTGTGTAAATACACCTATATAATGTATTTAACATAGTAAGTGTAGTATTTCCATTGTCGCACAAAAATAATATTTTCTCTACCTCTGAACAAGTGTCCTATATAGATTTGAATTATATTGCCAAACTTCTAATTTTACAATCATACTCGATGCAAATTTCGTTAAAAGGAGAATTGATAATGAATAAGTCAATAAAATTTATGAATACATTAATATAATGTACGAATAATTATTTTTAACTGAGTTCAACTTCGTATTAATTATTATAAATATATGGCCACCTAACAACAATATACATTCAAGAACAAGTACTTGGTCGCATTGATATTTTTCAACCACATAAAAGAAAAGGATTAAATATATATAGTATAGTATATCCTTGCAAGAGGTATATATATATATTTTCATTGCATACCTAACGTGGGGATAAACTCTTTAGAACATTAATAATGCTACTGGAGTTAGTGATACACCCATGGATTGAACTCTTTAGAAAAATAATAATGCTATGTTATTAATGTGGTTGGTTTTCTGGGCCCTCGCTTATTTCGAAGTTACTATTTGATTAAATGTAAAGGTACATTATCAAAGACTATTCGCATTTCATTATGGAGTGAATAGTATATATATATTAAATAGCTTGGCTGACCACAAACTAATTAATTATAGAGTTAATATTACTAGTGTATCTCCCGCGCTATGCGCGGTGATTTTAGACTCGCATAAATTATTTATATATTTTATATTTTCTTCGTCCACAAAAAATAGTTCTAGAAAAATATGATACAAATTTTAATAAAAATGATTAGTGTATTGTGAATGAATAAAGGATCACACTTAAAAAGTAGTGTAATAATAATAATTAATTATACTGTGAGTGAAGAAAAAGATCCATCATGTGATGCAAACTTTCCAAAACTATAATAAGACTAATTTTTGTGGACGTCCTTAAATCACAAAAATAGACTGCTTTTGTGGACGTAGTGAGTAATTATCAATATAACCTAAAAAAAATTAATATCAAATTTATTACTTGCAAATTGATCTAATATTTTAATATAACCAATGTAACTTATGCAAATATATAACATTTGTTTGTATATAGATATAGTATCACTAAATCCTAAACCTATCTCAACACATATTTTTAAAATATTGACAGACACATAAAGATATCCAAACTTAATTTAATACATATCAAAGATAATTGTATGTATACAAAAAAACATACATTAATACAAAATAAAAAATTGTTATATTTAGAAAGCAACAATAGTTTTGAACAAATTCGATCATATATAATTTTCTTTATCTCTTACAACTTTTAATTCAATAAAAATGGATTATTTAATCTTGAATTTAATTTGAATTCATTTCACGTACGTATATAGATAAAGTTTTTAGAACAGTTGATTCTAATACCTACTTAAAAACAACAATTTATTTTAATTTGAATTTTTAAAATTTTGCATTGTATTTATGCATAATATTCCCTATCTGAATTTTAATTAAATTTAGTTTCAATGTATTTAAAAATTTTAACTGCATAATAATTAATCACTAACCTTGCCTATTTTGGTTAGTTAACTCCAGGAATTTTTTTTGTTGCTAGATTTTAATTTATAATTATTTTAATATTATTTAATTAAAAAATTAATTAATGAATTCAATAAAAATAGATACACTATTATTATTATTATTATTATTTTTTTTTTTTGATCGGTCAAAGTCATGTTAGATGTTAGTAGTTAGTTCCCCATCCACTCCAAGAACCACCTTATCTCTCCATTCACCAAACTCCACCTTATATCTCCAATCACCAATTCGTTCCCAAGAGGGATCGAACCCGGGTCACTTCACTTAAGTGAGGACCCGGTGGCCAGTGGGCTAAGCCCCCTGGTTAGTAGTGAAGTGACCACTGACCCGGTGGCCAATGGTCACTTCACTTATTATTATTATTATTATTATTATTATTATTATTATTATTATTATTATTATTATTATTATTATTATTATTATTATTATTAAAGCCAACCATTTTGTAATTTCCATCATAAAATAAACTACTATAATATATAGTTTGATGTCTTTTGATAGTAATGTGATTTTATTCTATTAGTAATTTTTATACATAAAATATATAGAAATGCATAATATAAAAATCAAAATATCATAAATAAAAAGGAAAAAGAAAAAAAGGAGAAAATAAGAAGTAAAATTAAAGAAAAGTTTAAACATGTCTGATCTTTAATTTATATAAAAATCAAAATATCATATATATATAATTTTTTTTAAATATTGGTTTAAATAAATAATAAATATAAGCTATTTATTTATTTCAAATTCATCATATACCAAATTAAATGGCTTTCCATTATCTTTTATTTAAGATGAAACCACATAGAAATAGTAAAGTTATTTTTTGTATAAGAAATAAATATGATAGAAATTAAAATATTACACACTCTTCGTCTTTTTCAAAATACATCTACCCATATTACATAATAATTGGCAGTATATATATATTTTTAAAATAATACTATATATTAGTAGATATTTACTATATCATCTATGTTATGTTTTAAAAACAAAATAATTCACTTTTGTATTTTTATGTGTAGTAAAATTTAAAAAATCAATTACTTGGATGAGAGTAATAAAAAGGTATGTGTTCATACATTTTCTTATATAATTTTAAGAAAATTTTATAATAACCAATTAATTGGATAAGAATTTGAGAAAGTACGTGTACGTGAATTGTAATTTATTTTAAAAATAAATTAATATTCAATTAATTGGATGAGATTATTGAGTTAGTGTTTCTTAATATAAATTATACGAAGTAATATATAATATGATATCAACAATGACATAATGTAATATTAATAATTTATTTTTAATGTAAAATAAACATAGCTACATAATTTTAAATTAAAATATTAATAACAAAAAAGAAAATTATAAAAGTTAAAATATGAGGATACGTTCCTCATTTTAAGGAAAGATTTTGATAGTGGGAATGCATAGTTGCATACATTAAAAACTGCCGAAGAGTTTGACAAATTTTTCCACAAATTCCAATTATATCCTTCTAATTAATTGATTTTATTTACATTTACTTTGCTTTTTTATATATATAAAGATTTTATGTCCTGAACTTTCAGCGTTTTCTACAAAATGTCCCGAACTTTTATTTTCTCCTAAAAAATCCTCAACTTTCAATTTTTTACATAAAATGTCTCACTATATAAAATTCGATGACAAAAAGATGAATTATCTCGCCGGAAGAAATATTTTAGGGACCACTATTGTTGGAAAATCATACTGAGAACCACCATATTGAAAAACGGTGAAAGTTTGGGATTTTTTTTATCATCTTTCCGTCATCGAATTTTGTATAGCGGGACATTTTATGGAAAAAAAATTGAAAGTTCAGGGTTTTTTAGGAGAAAATGAAAATTCGGGACATTTTGTGAAAAACGCTGAAAGTTCGGGACATAAAACACTATTAACCCTTAATTATATTATTAAAAAATATTAATAAAAAATAGTTATTTTATTATATTATTCACGTTTTATTTATTTCTTTTTAAAATAAAAATTATCAAAAAAATAAAGAAAAAAATTACTACAGTGTAGACAATACCATAAAATAACTAAATCCCTTTTACTTAAAAAGTAAATTATAGTATATTTTTTTTGTTTCTATTTAAATAGTGGAACTAATTGTTAGTATAATATATGACCGTAAGTGTTTTAAAAAAGATGACTATATGTTACGGAATTTGAAAATGAGGACTATAACTTTCATTTTTCACATTTACACTCCTATTTTGGGCACAAAACCAATTATTTGGATTTTTCGTGACACCTAAAGCCCCTTGCTGACGCCGCCATGCCATGTAACCTTTTTGGCAAATTTTTTTCTTTTTTGTATTATCAATTTTCTAGCACATTTCAACCTAAAATAAAAATTTAATTAAAATTTATTCATTTTCAGTTAGAATTTTCTAATTAGAACTGATTAATTAATTTAACTAAATTATAAATAAATAAGAAGAGGATGGGCACTTTAATACGAATATTATTTGAACAAATTTCTTTGTATTATTGTTGAGACAATTTAACATAATTGATGTGTTAAATAATTAGATTTTTTTTGTATTATTGGATCCAAAATATGAGTGTAAATATAAAAAATGGAAGCTATAGTCCTCACTTTTAAATTTTGTAAAATATAATCTGATTTATGAAAACATTGAAAGTTACGATCAAGTTTTAACGATTAGCTCTAAATAGTGTGTGGCAGACTGGCAGCCATATTGGGGATGCATATATATAACTTTATTGTTCATTGTATACATGTATGTTAAAAAAAAAAAAAAAAAAACTTTCATGATTAATTTGTTGGAGGGATTATTAGGATTTACTGAAGCTCTAATAAATCCAAATTCTGTATTGAACAAAACGCAACATATTATTTCGATCTTTTTTCTTTTTGTAGAACCATACTATTTCGATCTTGACACTTCCTTCCAAGTTTTAGGTTTATACAAAAAAGAGATTTCAAGAAATCCAAATAAGTACTAGTAACATAGGTTTATATATAGTATTATATAAATATAGCATAAAATGAACCAAAAGAAAATTTGTATATGTATATCCGATCCAGCCTTTTAGTCCTCACTTTCTCAAAGAATCAACTCGGTTTCTTTAGTGTAATTTTTTTTTATCATTTTTATTACAAGTTAAAATTAAAGAGCAACTTATGGGTAAGGTATATTCTTTCCCTCTAATAAATAGATCGAGATCGAGACTCGAGAGTTCGAGTCACCTAAATATGTATGAGTGTGTTTTTTTTTTGTTGGCAATAATTTTTTTAAGAACATGTATTATCTCCGTTTATGAAAAATATTTTCTTCGTTCATATTAATGCATTTAATATTTTTTCTTAAAATTTGTACCACTCCCTCTTAATTTTTTTTTTACTGCACTCTCTTTTTCTTACCAGAAATAGTAATAATAACATTACATTGCCATCCATGAGCCACGAGTTTGAGCTATTAATAAGGGCTACCAAATGTATAGGTTTGGGTTCTTATTAATTATCTGTACGAAAAGGCTGTTGTATATATATACATTATTTATAAATGTCTGCATTAATTAAAAAAAGGTGTATTCCCGCGGTTTAATAATTAAAATAAAAATTATGGTTTATTAAATCTTAATTCTTAGGTAATAATTAAGGTGAATTTGATGAAATATCAGTCTGCCACGCCTAACATTTTCCATACGTAAACCATTTTATAATTTTTGTTCTTTTTCTTTCTGAAATTACGAAAGGTATTTGAGTATAATCAATTATGCAACTCACACGCAAGCGGGACCTCACCACCACCCAAACGATGGAAAAACAAATCAAATGGTGGGAAAACATCGCCACACAGATGAAAAATGTCCTGCGTGTGGGATATCAGCACCAAACAATACAACACCGCACGTAGGCGGGAATACAACACCAATTAAAGTGGGTAAACATCACCCCATACAGACGGGATTGAACTCAAGAAGACCTCTGCTGAATTGAAATTTTATTGAGAAAAAGAAGAAAAACAAAAGAATTATGCTTTGTTATATTTTTTATAATAGTCACATATTTATTTATTTGTTATAATTAATTGCCATGAATTATGCTTTGTTATGTCTGCATTAATTGTCAATTGATCGATTGAATATATAATCTAAATATGTTAAACAAAAAAGAATTAGTGCAGATAAAGGAAATTTGAGGAAAATTAGAGGATCTTATCTGTTGAAATTCATATCCCAGTTACTCATCAATAGAAACAAGATTATGAATTTTGTTTAGAACATTTTTTTTTGAATTATGAAATTTGTTTAGAACTTATATATAGTTTTTTTATCCTAAATTAATGTAATTACTATTTCATTGCAGTTCTTCCTTTTTGTTTCGATTTTTTTGTAGTTTTATTTTAGCATCTGTAAGAAATAAAATGATGGATAAACGTGAGATGAATTGATTTTATTTTTCGTAGCGTTAGTATCTTTTTCCTTAAATTAAAGATGTTTTGATTGATCCATAAAAATGTAAATTATGTGATTAAATATTTTTTTAATAAAAAAAATATTAACACTAAAAGATAATAATACTCGCCGTGCATGAAAGAACTTTCTAATTTTCCTTTTTGAAATGTACACAAAAACATTTCCTCATATTTTTGGACTATACCGGTCACATATAAATACCTCGTATATTCTTACATTTTTATCGCTTACAATATATGCAAGAGTCTTTTATTTACTTTTAATGTACTCGCTCTGTCCCATTAATGTTTCATTATTTTTTGGTACGGCCGCATGGAGATTAATAGGGCTGGGAATCGGGTACCCTACCCGAAAAAATCGGGTACCCGATCCCGAATAAGACCAAAATCCTAAATCCGACCCCGAACCCGAAAAAAAATCAGGTACCCTAATACCTGACTCGGGTACCCGAGTCGGGTATTCGGGTACCCTAAATAACCTGATCAAAATTGCATCTTTCAAGTCAAACTGTGAAAATCGGGTATTAGGGTACCCGAATTACCCGATTTGAAGCAAATTCAATTTGAAGCAGCCAATTCAGCCTAAAGGTAATTCTAACAAAATCGATGCAGTAAATTTTACCAAGTATAGGAGGAAATCGAAATTTTAACAACAGGTTACAGTATATAGGTTAATTCTAACAAATCCTCTCTAACCACATTGACATGGAAATTGAAATCTGTATGAAAAAAAAAAAAGCTCAGCTGTTGTTGGAGCTCGGAGGCGGCACAGCAGCTTAGGGGCGACAAGCTCGGCGGCGGAACGAGGGCTCGACTGTGCGAGGGTCGCGGTGGGACTGGCGGTCTGTGAACGACGGCGACGGCCAAGGAGAACGGCGACTACGAGCGGGCGAGGGGCGCCGCTGGGTCGCCGGAGACGGGAACGATTTCTAGAGTGGAGGGCGGCCGGACAGGAGTTAGGGCTGGGATTGGGATTTGGAATTGGATTTCAATTCAAAATGGGAACTTGGGAAATGGGAAGGGCCGAAAGGAAAGGAACATGACAACTGTTTCATAGTATCAAATTTAATTAAATAAATTAAAATATATTAAATAAATTAATTCGGGTATTTCGGGTATACCCGATACCCGATTTTCTAACACCCTAAATACCCGATCCTGAACCCGAACCCGAATTTTTCGGGTATAGGGTACCCGATACCCGATTTTTTCGGGTCGGGTAATTGGGTACCCGATACCCGATCCCGAACTTCCCAGCCCTAGAGATTAAGAAATATGTAGAAAGTAAATAGAGTGTGTTGAGGAAAATTATTTAAATACTCTACGTCCATGAAAAGTATGACATTTTTGCCATTTTTGGTGTTCATATAAAGTATGACACTTTCATTTTTTGAACATGCATCCACATCTTTTATCCTTACAAATACTTCATCCGTCCACGAAATAAACTCCTACTTGCCCTTAAATATTTGTCCATGAAATAAACTTCTACTCTGCTTTTTGGACACTTATACCCTCTCTTGCTTTTAAAATTACTACACTTTTTTCCTATTGGACCCACTTTATTCAACCATTACTTATGTAATTAGTCTCCCCTAAACTCATTGTTGTTGTTGTTGGGCGTCCGCCAAGATTATGTCACTTTCCTTTTATGGCAATGGTCCCACCATCCTCTTTAATATTTTATCCTTACTAACACTCTTTATTTACAAAAAAAACTACTCAAAATTCAATCTCAACCACTCATCTCATAAAGTGATGGAACCCTTTCTCCACTACATCAAAATCATCATCAATTTTATTAAATCTCGTGCCCAAGCAAATTGCCATAATCTTGGCGGACGGAGGGAGTATTATTTTTGTTGTTGTTGTTGTTGTTGTTGTTGTTATTATTGTTGTTATTATTGTTGTTGTTGTTGTTGTTATTATTATTATTATTATTATTATTATTATTATTATTATTATTATTATTGTTATTATTATTTTTGTTGTTATTGTTGTTGTTGTTGTTGTTGTTATTATTATTATCAAATAGCTAGTTGAAAGATTAGTAAAAGTAATCACAATACATAAACACTACCCTTTTAGTCTTTTACATCACCTTAATTTACACCACATTTTCCAGCTTTCTTAGTCTCCGTGCCAAAACCCAACTGAGAGTTTATTTCGTGGACGGAAGGAGTACCATTTATTTACAAAAAAATACCCTCAATTCAATCTCAATCACTCATTTCAAAAAATGATGGGTCCCTTTTTCCACTACATAAAAATCATCACCAATTTTATTAAAACATGTGTCCACCAAAAGTGTTATACTTTTTGTGAACGGAGTGAGTATTAGGTATAGAAAAAGAAGGGAAATAATTGTAATGGAAAATCCCATTATAAAAAGTGGAATATTTGAAATAACACGGAGAGAGTATTGAACAATCTTTTTGTGAATGGAGAGAGTAGTAAAATAAAAAATTTAAATAAAGAAAAGTAAAGAAATACTATGATGATACACTATAGTAGTGATGGTAGATAGATAGTTTTATAGTAATATATAATTATTATTTTTTTGGTCTCGAGAAACGGGTGAAAGAGGAATGATTAGATTAATCCCAAAGTAAATGGTCCTTTCACGAAAAACGAAATCTGACTCTCTCTAACCCACGCTCCTTTAACTACCCAAAAGATCTCCATTGAGGGGACATTTTAAGCTAATCCCAACTCTAATCCCTCCCTTTCTCTCTCCTCTCCAAACCACAATGTCTAATCTTTAACTGGAAGATCCCACCGACTGCTCTTGTCCTTTTTATGTCCTTCTCCCTATATTTATTTATTACTCCAATATGTAAAAAACAATAAATACAATCTAATTCATTCATAAATTACTGCTGCCTTCGTTTCTGCCCTAGCTGCCAGCAATCAAGACTTGTTCAAAAACATGTATAACTTGCGAATTCGGGTTTCGACAAAAGTGGTTAGATTTCAGGTTAGCTGGATTTTTTTCCAACTTTTCGAGAAATCGCGTTTTCCTAAAAAAGGTTTTGGTCTCCAGTTCCCAGATCTACCCATTTGTTTGTTTGTGTGTGGAGAGATTGAGGGAGTTGACAGAAGAGAGTGAGCCCAGGCAGGCAATTATGCAGAGAGAGATTATGCCTCTGTGTGGATGCGTGAGCTCGCTCCTCTTCTGCCAACTTCCCTCTCTTTCCCTCTCTCTTTTCCTCTACATTCAACCTGCATTCATTGTATTTGGAGTTTCGAGGTCACTTTCTACCCACATGAAATCTTCACACACTCACTATTAACTTTCTTCTTTACTTGTTTTTGAGTAATATATATTCTTCTCTTCAGTATTATTTTTTGCCTTGTAAAGTTGTAATATAAAAAAATTGCGGTGATTGGGTCCTTAATTTGGAGGCGGAGTAATTCGTTTTGGGAAAATAAGTATCAGGTAAACAAATCGCTCTTATCTTATCATCTCCCTTCTTCAATTATTTGTTTCATGATGATTTGATTTAGTATTTTAGTTAATAGTAATACATGAAATGATTCATATATATGATGTTTCCTCAGATACACCTTTTTGGCTGTATAATCTTGCTGCTATCTGCCGTTGTACGCATCTTTTAGTCTGGGGCTTGACTATTCTTATTCAAATTGGCTGCTTTATTGTCTGAATTAAAAACTCAATTACATGTATCTTTTGAACTTAGACGAGGTCATATATATTAGTTTTATATTCTTGTGTGATATATATGGCGTAACTTAGATTATATGATTGAAGCGTTGTTATCAAAGTGACAATCTAAACTCATACTGAACCTATTTATAAGAGGGTGTTTGGCTAAGCTCTAACTGTTTATAAGTTGTTAAAGTGGCAAGAGAGAGAAAATCTTTGTTAGAGAGGTGAACTAGAAATGATATATAATGAAATAATAAATTATAATTTAATAATATTTGTAAAATGATTGTTGCATATAAGACTATGAAAAAATAAATTGAGGTAGATTAACTTATTTTTTGGGAGGCTTATTTTGAAAGCTTATAAGCTATTTAAATCACCCAGACATGCATCCACAACAGATCTCTCAAAATTTTACTCCTAAATTCTTCCCTAAATTATTTTTAACCCCTATTTTACAATTGCACATAGCAGCTCTCCTATTTTTCATTATCTATTTTATAAATTTAGGATTAGATTTTTAAGTGGGTGTAAATTTAGGATTAGATTTGAGAGGGTGTAATTTTTTTTGTGGACCCAACTTAATATAGGCGATCTGTTGCATGATCATTTTATCTCACTTTTTATTATTTAGCTTTAAATAAATTTAAAGTTAGGATTACTTTTGAAAGATTTGTTGTGGATGCTCTTAGTTATTGTCCGTGTAAAGGATTTATGACAATCTATACTCATACCGAACCTAGCTATTAATTTGTTATGTGCTAAACAAGAAATGATTTAGAATTATTTTCAGCAATGATTTGAATACCACCACAATTTTAGAGCACATGATGTCTCCTTCAATACAAACGAATGATGATTCAACAACCGACGACTTCAAGTAGAGTCCAAGAAATGTTACCAAAAAGACTAATTCTATGTCTAAAAAGGGCTGTAGAAAGGCTTAATTTCCTGCTGATTGATTGCTAGGAAAAATTTATAATGGCTTCTCTTTGTTGTTAACAAAACTTTCCAGTGGTTTCTATATGCATCTGAAATTTTTGAGAAGGTGTTTTGGAAATTGAAAGTTCTCTTCATTGATTCTCAGGCTAGACGTTTTCCACGCAAACAAGTAAGTTTGAAACATATTTTGGCGTCTTACTTTTTCTACCATCGAAAGGGGAAAAGATAGAAAAGAAACAACCACTCGGCAAGGTATGACTAAGCGAAAAAGGACCTATGCTAAATCATGAGTTATTTTGCACTCTTATGAAGTATATGTATATTGGAGATTTTATTGCCGTACGTCAAAACTCTTGGTCATTGAAATTTTGGTTCAAGGATTGAAGAAAATACAAACATGGATAAAGGTATGAACCATCTACATATGTAGCTCTTACTCATCTAGAAATATGTGTTATGCAATGCATATTATGCACTCAAACTTAACTTGTGGGTTCTTTTTGAAGTGTATGATCATAACTTTTAGGATGTGTTTGCTTTGAGGTATAAGGAAGGGGTAATACCTTATACCTTGTTTGCTTTAATGTATGAAAAAATCCGGGCAGATTGTATAATTTTTCAGGCAGCTCCTTATCCATTGGAAAAATGATAATTTTATAACTAAGAAAGGGAGATATAATTTTATACCAGGAGTGGATAAATATATTATCCTTCAAATCAAACAAGATATAAAAAATGTGGTTCCCACTTTAAGTGTATTATCCCTCCATTTAAAAGGATAAAAAGTAAATACACTCTTAGTTTCTTCTAAAGTACTCCCTCCGTCCCAGCTTTTTGTATCCACTTTTAGTAGTATTAAAAGTGGATACAAAAGCTAGCTGGGACGGAGGGAGTAATAAGTAAGGAAAATTGCATTTGCAATCTCAAGTATGAACGTTTTTAGACTTTTCCTCTTTTTTTTACTCTAAAATAATGTACCTACTGAAAGTACTCTTTGCATTGAACTAGTTTGAGCTTCCATTTGAACTAGTTTTTCACTTGCCACATTGAACTAGTTTGAGCTACCATTTGAGTTCATAGCTAGCCAAAATCCTTGCATGTGCTCACAATTTTTTCATGTTTTATGGTGTTATTTTGTTTATGTATTACTCCGTATAAAAATAGAAAACATGGGGCAATTGGTGAGTTATAGTACTGAAAAAAATAAAAAGAAGATTGGATGCTTGTCAGTAGATTTGGGATGCTTGAAATTGTCACGTGAAAAAATTGTCTTCCTTATTTGGTGGCATGCCAACCCAAAAAAAAGATAAAAATGACAAACTAAACCTGTTCATACATTGCCCATATCTGTAGTTGAAATTGTGAAAATTGGCTAATCATCATCATGTTTGTTTTCATAGATTGAGCGCTGTAGTAATCTAGTTTATATGACATAAAATTCTCTACTGTTCATCAAGCTAATGTTGTATTCCCATAAATAAGACGTTATACTAAGTAATCGTTGGTGTTCACTTTTGTGGTTAAATCTCAGAAAACTTGAATGACAACAAAGTTGCATAAATACTTTGAGATGTTGTAGCAGTCAACAAATCTTGACATCTTAGTTTGAACTACATATGAAGCATTTCATGGCTTCATGATTCTTCCTTCATATTTGTACAATATATATATGGTTTTTAGGGATGACAATTTATCCGCGGGTAACGGATATCCGCGAAAACCCGAACCTATTAGGGTAGGTTTGAGAGGCATTTGATATCCACGGATAGTTTCGTGGTTACAATTTACTATCCATTTAGTTCGTGGATATGAGTTTGGATACTTACTATTCATACCTGTGAAACCCGTTTATCCGCGAAAAATATCCGCGAAAATACCCGTCAATTACCAGTCAAATACCCAAAAAAAAATCCTAAAAATATGAGCTTTGAATATACATTTGAGATATGGGCCAATATATTTCTAATCTAAATAATTGTTTATTTCATAGGTCAAGGAAAGAATGAAAGTTTTTGGACATGTCTTGAAAATGAAGAAGAAGCTTTCAATGAAGAGAGCTATATTTCTACTGTTGAGCAACCATAGAACTTTGTTGTATTTTATATTTTAGTTGATGACTTTGGATTTAAATTTTGTTATTTGTGGATTTCAACATGTATGAAAGATGTGGATTTGAACTATGTTATTTGTGTTGATTTTTTTTTATTATTAAATTTGTTATAAATTTATAATTAAATTATGTTTTACGGGTATCCAATGGATAGTGGGTGGCGAATATCCGGCGGATAGCGGGTTCGCGGATACCCGATGGGTAGCGGGTATCCGCGAGTGGCGGGTTTGAATACCATTTGATATCCATGGATAGTTTCGTGGTTAAAAACCACTATCCATTTAGTTGTTCGTGGGTATGGGTATTGATAGTCACTATCTGTACCCATCGTACCCGATTGCCATCCCTAATGGTTTTTCTTTTGCACTGTTAGTGCACTCTGGTTAGTGATAATAGTGGATTGGAGTTTTTGTAATTAGGATGAGCTAACTTCCTCTTGTATTTGGCTCAACTATTTGAAATACATATGTGAGCTGAAGTGGTGATTTTTTATTTTGGTGGATACAGGGTGATGGTTGATGCATCCCAATAACCCTGATTGGTGGTGTTCGGAAGTCGACAAAGTCAGTTGCGACACCGTGATTCAGCTGCACTGTCAAACGCTCGCTGTGACATCGTCTAGTTCCTCATGAAGATTGCTTTGTTCAGAGGCTAATTACTGATTTTAGACTCATTTTGGAGATTTTATCATAACACTAGTACTCTACTTCTTTCAAGCTGTAATAATCTCATTCTATATTCAACCAATCTTTTTTGTAATGTATGATACACTTATTTATGAGGAACATAAAAGAGTAGTGTGTTCAAATTTACAAATAAGATGTCAAGTAGAAAGTTGGCTACTTACTCTTGTTTCAAATTTCCCTTTCATATCAGTGCAAGAAGAAACTGCTGAATGCTGCTGTTGACTTCAGAAACTTCCAAAGTCTTGAACAAGCGCTGTTCCCAGCTGGTAAATCAAATGATAAGAAATTAGCTACTCATTCATCAAACTCTACTTCAAAAAACCAAATACATCATGTGAACATTCTAAAATAATTGAACCAATAACGCAGCAACATATATGCTACTAAGCTCACCTTCAGACACACACACAAAAAAGGGTCCTCTCCCACTTAGGTCTCTCAAACTCCCTATCACCATATACATACTCAAAACATTCGAAACACGTCTAGATGGTGATCAAATCCAGAATATAGCGCAACGACAATTTTCAATGAAAGTTTCTATCTAGTGGAAATCTTATACTCCCTCTGTCCATGAAAAAACTTCTTATTTTCCCTTTTTGGGACCCTCCACAAAAAAACTTTCTATTCTATTTTTGGACTATACCCCACCACTTATAATACCCCATTTATCCCTTACTTTTCACATTTTCACTACGCTCAAAACAAATTAAAAACAACATAACACTACTTACAATGTATTTTTATTTTAAAATCCGTGCCTCTCCTAGGAAGTTTTATCATGAACGGAGGGAGTACTGTTTATATACTAAGGTACACCAGTAAAATTACTCCAATAAATATCATGGTGGATGGGATAACCACCAAAATACACAATCCAAGAATAGTGGGAAGTTGATATTTGCAGAATATACTTAACTAAAAACCGGCCAATTTACCAACTGAATCAGCATAATGCAATCTTGAATTTACCAGCCACAGAAACATCACATAACTCCATCAATTGCTTTTATAACTGATGAAATTTTCAGTGGAAGTTACTTTCAATAAGTTCTAGCTATATTCAAGAAAGGAGATCACTAACAACATTGCAAAGAATGGTATTAAATGTTCCGACTTATGCATTGAACCAACAAATACATAAATTGTCATTATTGATAAAGAAAATGTCACTTGTCATTCAAATAGAAAAATTTATTGGAGTCTAATTACATGATGTAGAGGAACTTGTCATTCAAATAGAAATTTCTAAGACAACGAATTGGTTGGAGTCTAATTACATGATGTAGAGGAACTAAAGGATCCATGTCAATTTGGCTAATTATTTTACCACCAATGAGATACCAAGACAAAATGATAGGAGTTCCAAACTATCAAGAATGCAAGTTATATCACCTAATGTCAACTTTTGGTTTTAGGAGAAAACACTTAACTATGAAGCTTCAATTCAAGAACAAGGAACAAATATATATCAATATAAAATACTCGCATTGTACAAGTCGAATAAATATCAATATAAAATACTCACATTGTACAAGTCGAATAAATATCAATATAAAATACTCACATTGTACAAGTCGAATGTCAGAAAGATCTCCTTAAATCAAGCTGGAAAAATGCGAAGCAAATTAGAAATCATGGTAAATTGCTCAAGTTATATAAAATTTTCATAAAAGACAGATTTTCCATAATTAAATTATCAAGTCAATCAACCAAGAATACTACATGCATCATCCTATTTGCAGCAAAAGGAATAGACTTGTCTAGTTCATAGTCAACTGCATAATGAGTGCATTACGAGATCTGGCCGTATACAAAGATTTATCATGTTTTCCACAAAAAATCATCTCTAATTATCACCAGGTACCTTAGGCAGTGGGATCAATTAAACATCAATGTGCATGCAATAGCATAGAACAACTTTTAAGCTCAAAATGAGTGTGGCCCAGAATTTGATGTTCATGCATTGAAAACTTTCGTATTTTCATAACTGGACATAAAGCATAAAATTCTACTCGAGCCTTTGGAATTTCACTCAGAAAGCAATGTAGCCCACCTACAAAAGTTTAAGAAGCAATCAAAAAATTTATCTCAAATCACGAAGAATTTAGTTATTACCGACAAAGATTACAAACATAGATGAAAATGTCATGATTTGAAAGAATACAAAAGATACAGTTACCATACACGTAAGAATATATATTCTCAAGAAGTTAAATGCATGTTGCAATTTCTATAATACGACATTCCAAATATCTACATATCTAACATGTATTCATATTCAAACTTCCAGAAAATCTAGTTAATATCAATTAAGTTCCTAAATCATACTCTTATCATCGCTCATTTTGTAATTCCATTATAATCTAGTTAATCTCAGTCTTCGATTCCATAGCGCTCTAAAGGCCATTAGTGGGAAGGTGCTCGGTTTCATTCGTGAGATGAACTCAATAGTTATATCTATATATAGGGAAGGTAACCAATTGCTGCTGACTTATGGCGACACTCAGGACAGTTGATGGGTGGTGGACCACTGACCATATTCGATTAGTGAGGTTGTTCTTCGTGATATCTACTCTCCTGCTTATATTCATACTTTTTCTTGAATGGGTACTTCTGGTGTCCCTTTAAATTTTTGCCAACAAGGTTTTAATGAGGCCCGGCCTTGAGTGATCCACATGCATGTGATGTCCTTGGTGCATAGGTAATAGGTTTGTTGTCTTCTTCTTCTTTCCTTTTTCTTCTTCTTCTACATATATCGATAACTTCATTTGAAGTAAGAAGATTTATTTATCAATACAATCTATGTATATTTTATGTTTTGTTAAGCATTTGCAAAATTCAAAAGGGACTTTATAATCTGTCGATCAAAATGAAGCATGGAATTCATATGAATATATAAGTTGGGAACAATTCCATTTTGGCCAAAGTTCTTAATATCTCATTGAAAGAAATATATTTGCCTAGGGATGATATATAGTTCGCTATTGTAAAGATCTAGTATGAAAATTATATATTAAGACCTTCCTCAACCTGCCACTAGGTACTTCTGTGAAGCCATTTCAGTCCAACTACTAACTACATTTCTGTGTTAATAAATTCCAAATAGATTTCTTTGCAATTCGAGAACCTTTTGCATGTTGATGACAATTTCTATATGCATATCCAATACCCCTTACTGGAGAGATGCTACTGATGAGATTTAATAAGAACAAATGACCAATTACCCTCGTACTTGCCAAAATTGGAATCAACAATAGGGGATGGCGTATGATTAGGTTCAAGAAGTTTACATTCCCATCAACATCAATATAGATTATCCTCACTAGGTTCCTATCACCATTTAGTATATACTTCACTTCACACACCACCATAATTCCTCACCTATGCATTAGAATATTGGACATGTATGATGTATCCATATCGTTCCTAGACACCACCTATATACGATCTTGGGTTCTTCCGAACTTGGGTGCCGCTAAGTGAAAATACCCTCCAATTCTCAAGGATCATGAGAACAAAATTAAAACTAAGGAGCTTATAAGCTCTAGCAAAGTGTTTGCCAAACAACTCTTAAACAACTTATAAATTATAAAAATAAACTCCATCAGCTTATAAGATCCCCAAAAGATAAGCTCATCGATTCTGTATAAGCAACAATCATTTTATAAAAATAAACCCTACTATGGTTTATTATTTCCATCATATATATGTCCTTCCAATTTCATCACTCTTCAACTTTCCCTTTTCAACTCGCAATTATCTCTCTGACTTATAAGCTCAATTATCCAAGCATTTTTGACAGCTTTTAAACTCTTGAGACATGACATCTTATAAAATGTTGAAGCTTATAAGCTCTCTAAAATAAGCTTAGCCAAACATCCCCTAAAGATGTGATACAACTGGATAGTTAACCATAATATATATCATATATAACCAATAACAAGTCATTAGGGTCACATATTTACTATGATGTATGGACAAGGGTGGATATGAGTGAATAAGCCATATCCATCCAGCCCCATAGAGGAGTGATATTGTTTATAAATCTTTCTCTTCTTAATGCATCAAAGTAGGTAGATATGATATTTTTATTAATTTTATATTCTCTTCATTAAACTATCTGTCAAATTGATTGCAACTCCTCAAATTGAACAAGCTCACTATATCATCCAACAAGAATAAATGAAAATATAACCAATTGAAATGTACGTGCATACAATTTGACAATGGATGTTATCTTGTCATACTAATCCTCGTTCCCTCCCCATCCCCCCAAAGCCCCAAACTTGTAACTCTATTATATTATTGGATCCTTGAAGCACATTCATATACCATTCACCATTCATATAAGGCATTTAATTTAAGAAAAAAAAAATGATCTCTATCCCTACACGATAATAAACTTGAACAATATTTTCTACAAGATTACTCGCATCCCATGAGGTTGCGAACCAGGATCCCACTTAGGAAAAGAAAATTTTCATGGAAAACTAGAGATTCCAACTCTTTTTTACCAAAAGATATATTCCAAGCAAATAGAATAGAAAACAAAAATTTGAAACCTCAAGACAATTGTGCATAAACACTATTCAATCCTAAGATTACTCAAAGTTTGATTTGCCTATTATATCATGATTATAAAATTGAAAGGTCAATAGTGTAAATTAATATATTATATTTATCTAATACTATTATAAAATAAATATCCTTGATTTTAAAAAAAAGTATCCTTAGAAATTTTGATATATATGTAATATGCTTACTTATTTTAATTTTAATTTCTATGGATAATTTACCAATTTAATGTTGTATAGGTTTTATGTCTAAAGTTCTTCAAAGTTTTCATCTATCGATTTTTTACATATAAATATTTACTATTTAAATTCAACACTTTTACGTATGTCGCACATACCATCCTACTTGACAATATGAATATGTACTCCATTCTTGTATAAAAAAATATTAAACAGTAGAACTTTATATAATTTAGAATGCCCAAGTAATGAACTTATAAGATAGAATTTGAACTGTTGCACTAGTACGCAACTGAAAACAAAGGGCTAATCTTACCCAAAAGGAAGCAAAATATACATAAATTTAAGTTGAGAAGAATATGCAGTAGTCCAATATCCATTAATTTAATTGGTTACAGTTTCCCACCATAATTCTTTAAGCTATAACAATATATATTAGAGGAAAAATAAGGCAAGCCAAACCATGAAATTATATTTTCTACCTAATAGTGACTAAAAGCTTTCTCAATTGGCAGATCTTGCTAGAGTTTCTTCTTGGCGACTTGGCCCTCATTAAACTAAAAAAAAAAAAAACCCACTACAAAAAAAGTTTCTACCGGTGACATAAGACTTGGTAGCTAATATTCGTATCACAAAAATTAGTAAGGTTTGAAAGTGTAACTATTAATGATTAATTACATTATCAAATGTCACTAATTTTTATAACACACATAATTAATAGCTACCAAACCTCATGTGTCATGTCACTAGTAGATTATTTTTTTCTTGTGAATGCAATTTTTAAATTTTGTATATAACTAATTAAACTGATGTATTAGGAGCTCACAGGAAAAAAAAATCCTCTTTCATAATTCTCATAATTAATTTGAAATCCTCTCACTATGAAAAATGTGAAACCAAGTAGCAAATAGCTAGACTATAGTTCAATGAATAATCTTCTCTCAACTGCTTATAGAGTTTAATAAAAAAAAAAAATCAATGGGATAAAAAATTCTTAAGAAAAATATGATGCAAAACCAAATTGAAACATGAAAGTGAAAGAAATTAAATAAAACCTTACTTTGCAAATTGTCTTCCACAATCACAAACATGATTCCATGGTGTCGCTGAAGAAATCCAAAATCTTGCCGTTGCTGCTGAGTCTCATCCACAGCTCATTGTGTTCAACGGAATGCAAAAGGCAACCACAAGGAATAGATTAATGTGAGTTGCAATTAATATAATGCACATAAAATATAAACTGGAATAATTGGAGAAAGGCTTTGATTTCTTCATCAAGAAACGAAGCCAAAAAAACATTGAAGAAGCTTTACCTTCTTCTTCCTCTCCGATGGCATTCTCACTTAATTGTGGGCTGCTGCATCATATAGAATACTAGTAATAATAAAAGAAAATGACATCAGGAACAGAGGAAATTGTCTGATGATCACCGCCACACATTCTCCCAAAATCTAAGCAACTCGAACTAAAACAGTGTGGTGATGGGAAAGACACATGTCCACAGTATTGGATAAGGTTAAAGATATATACATATGGAGAGATATATCTATCATGTGTATTTCATTTTATGTTGATCTCCACTCCACTTGATATGTATATAGTCATCTTTTGGGAATTGCAGCCTCATAACTTTACCTTATCCCAAGGCTTTTTTCTTCCACAATCTAGTGCTTCTGGTCGGTATAGAGACTCGAGATACAGGTGGTTATATATATATATATATATAAATATTGAGAGAGAGAGAGAGAGGAAATTAAACTGACAGGAAGAGAAATGAGCACACGTATACAAAGGTATACACTCTTTATACAATTGCCTGCTTGTGCTCACTCTCTTCTGTCAGCTTGTTTCTCTCTCTACCTCTTCTTAGGCCTTAAAATTTTCTAGTCTTTTCTACCAACAATCCATATCACAAATTAATATAGTTAGATCGGCACCACCAAAAAGACCAAACCCATTTTTGGAAACTGCATCTTCACATCCCCAATAAAACATCCTAGGGTTTGGTCGTTTAGTGTGTGTGTGTGTGTGTGTGAGTGTGTGAGAGAGAGAAAGAGGAAGGAAAAAAAAAAACATGTTTTGCATATCAAAAACAAAGCGATCTATTCATATATTGCTGAAGAATTCAGATTTATGCATCGCGGAAAGCATATATAAATAGGTAAAAACACACACACACACATAGATACATATATAGATTGCAGGAGAGGATGATGATGGGGTATATATGAAAAGGACGAAGAACACACGATGGGATGGGGTTTTCCTTTCCTTTTTGTGGGGAGAGAGAGAGTGTGTGAGAAGGAGGATATATAATAGTATGTGTGTCGAGAAAAGATTGGCTGGTGGAGAGAGTGGGAGTAGGTGGCGGAAGAAGATGGTGAAGGAATGAGGACCGTCGGATTGAATATGGGGACAATTGGGTTGAGGCAGACGAGGCCTAGCTGGCCATGGGATTAAAGGCCATTAACTTTTCCATAAACCATTTCCTCATTATTTTACTCCATCTATCCTAAAACATACTCTTATTATCACTTTCCTCATTATTTTACTCCATCTATCCCTAAAACATACTCCCTCCCTCGTTAATTTTTTTGCCATTTTAACCTGAAATACACAAAAGCCAGTACAAGAAAATTGAGTATACATGACACTATTAAAAAGTGTCATGTATGAACGTCTTTTTTGAATGGGAAAAGATTTATATACATAATATGTATATACATAATACCCTTTAAATTTTAATTAATTTTTATTTTTGCCGATTCTATTATTAATGATCTAATGTCATGACTAATTTAGCCTTCCTACAATTTATGGCTTAAATCGATATGAGAGGATTTTGTGGATTTTTTCCTTTTTTAACATGATTAATTTAAGAAATAAATCAATGATTATCTTTAACTTACGATTTGAACTCACTTTAATAAATGCCACGCTCACAATTGCTGTATATTGATTGATGACATTGTTCATAGTTTCAACTCAAGTTCGATTCCCTGAATCCGCATGGGAAAATGATTAGTGTACGCAGTATGTTTATCACAAAAATTCCTGTGAAATGGGTTTTACGGGGAAACCATCTTTATAATGATACTACTTCAACATATAAATGATGTGTTATTTATATGTTGAAATAATATCATTGTAAAAACGATTTTATCATTAAATCGATTTCACAGGAGACCACCTCTATGTTTATATATAAAGCCCTTAAAAGTATAATTGAATTAGAACATTGTCTTAACCAAATTTATTATTACTAGCGTTTGTATTGTACAATGCATAATTTTTTTTATTTTATTTTATATTTATATATACAATAGATACTAATTCAATAATCATATAAAAAATAACAAATACAATAAAAATATAATTTTATTGATATTATGAAAAGGTAAAAAAAATTACAAAAATAAATAAGTTAAAATAAAAAATATAAATTTAAATTTAAATAAATTTAAAAATTGACTTATTCAAATAGCAGAGTGGTGAGAGAATATTTTTAAGTTTTAATCTTTAAACAAATATAATTTTCACATTTTAAATTCAATATCCACATAAAATATATCAAATCAAATCTCTTGTTGTGGAACCAAAAAAAAAATCTCTTGTTGTGATCTGATATGTATATCAAATATTTTAAAATTGGACAAAGTTCAAAATTTTAGAAAATAAAAAAATAAAATAAAAAGATGATTAAAAAGAAAATAAATAGAAAAATATGTAATCCATGGATAAATAGGAAAGGGGAAAAAAGATACAATATAATATACGATAAAGCCTTCAATCTTATTATAATCTATAATATATCAAAAAGCTAAGATATTAATTTGAAATCAATTTTAAATTAATTTCAATGTCAATTTTAAAAATATGTATAATGTGAGGTTTACAATATAATCAAATACACCCTTTTCTTTTCCTTTAAATCTTTTTTTTTCCTTTTCTTTTTTTTCCCTAAAAATTGTGCACTTCAATTAATAATAAAATATTTAATATACATATCAAATTAAAGATAGTGACGAGATTTTTTAATTATATATATATATATATATATATATATATATATTATATAAAAAATAAGTTTAAAATAAAAAATTGTAAAAGTTAATAAATTCAAAGTACATTATTTTTCTCTCTCTTCGTCCATTGCAGATATAAATAAAACGATACTCATCAATTTTTCATTAGATTTCTCTAAGTTAGAGCCTCAACAAAATGCTACATAAAATTTTTATAATTCATTTAAAACGACCTCAGATATAAGTTAGCGGGTATTATTATATAGATTTGAGACGAAAACGAAAATATGTATAGTATTTATTATCAATGTTTACTATGTAATATTCGGATTTTATTGACACATATAACCAATTATTATAACAATTTATATTTAGTAATTTAGATATATATTATAGATGAGTTTCGATAATTAGCGGATATTATATACGGATTCAGGACGAGAACAAACTGTAAAATTATTATATCATAACGATATAATAAATTATATTATTTAAATAAGGGATATTATTATACGATATTAAAATATGAATGAATAGAAAATTCACTTTTTAATTGAATTTGAGATTAATATGAGTACAAAATTATAAATGGGTATAAATATAATAAAATTTTAACAATTTAGAGCATCTCCAAAGGACCCTTTAAAATAGAGGCTGCCGCTTGAATGCAGTGAGCCCTTCTCCAATGGTGCCTACTCTGCCACTATTACTTGGAGCGGTGTGAATAGTACCCGACAGATGTAGCGGGCACTGTTCACCCGCTACTTCACCCTTTTTTTAATCCATTTATTTCCTTTATTTTATGATTTATGGTAATGTATTATGTTTTTTTTTTTAATATAATCATCGTTATTTATCTTATTATTTGTTAAATCAGTTTCAAAGTTAATTTCTTAAATATCATGATAATATCAAAAATATTTAAATTAAAGTATACTATTTAATTATATGATTGAGCATAAACATAATTAATTATAAATATATACAATATATAATATTAAATTGATAAAATAATCTAATAATAATAAAAAGCATACAAATAAAATATTCAATTATAGAGGGAAATATAGAGTTGATTGTTGGAGATGAAAATCAAGAAGCTCTACATTTTAACTCTACAATAGAGTGAAGGGACACTCTATTGTAGAGTTACCTTTCGAGATGCTCTTATATTTATAAAATTAAACGGGTTGGGATCATTAATCAAATTTGGGACGAGTACGAGTATATACTTTTTAGGCGGATACGAACATTTATCGGCATGCCTTCGTAAATTATCTAAATTATTTGGGTATGATTAATATACATTTTTGACGGGTACGAACATTCATCAATACGTCCACATGACTTTTTTTCCTAATTTTTTAATTTCTTATTTTTGTTTATTAACGCTTAATATAATATGTAATTTTCGAGTCTCCACTGAGACATATAATCAATTATTGTGATAAATTATATTTATATATTTAGATACATGTGGATAGTTAACATGCATTGTTGTACATTTTTGTTACGAGAACAATAATAAAACCGTTATTTATAAATTTTATTATTTTTTCTATATTTTTTATGTAATTCTGATTTTTGTGTGTTTGAAAAGGAAAATAATTAGATATTGAGTTTTGTGTTTTATATTGGTTCATTTTTTAAACTTCAGATTTTTTTTAAAATATTTAACAGTAAAATTTGTATTAATTGTCATTATCAAATAATTTTTATATTTCACATACAATGATAAATATTACATATTCAAAATTATATTCAATTAAATTTTATAAAATTTGATTTTTTAGGAAAAAAATTAAAATTATATACGTAATTAAATAAGTATGTTTGGGGATAACATTTAAATTAATCTAAATATTTTATTCTAATTTTGTTGGAGTTCATTTTTTGGTATATAACACTTACTTTATTTTTTATTAGTATTTTTAAAGTTGTAATAATATGATTTGTTTTGCTACTAGCCAATTTAAACTTCACTAATAGGAAAACATAGTTAAGTAATGAGCTAGTCTTAGAAAAAATAATTTTATGCACGATTAGCTAAATTTTTTTAAAAGGACATATTTTAATGTGAGCATGTTTTTACTCATCCCCTTCAACGTGAATGATGTGTTTCTTCTATTATTTATGAAAAAAAAGGTTTTTTTTCAAATAGGAGAAAAATTAAAAACGATACTTTAGAAAAAAAAAACCATAACTCAAATATGTTATATGCATTATGAAAACCTCTACAATACATATTTTTCATGGAAACTAAGAGAGTTGAAGTCACGTAAATATTGAACATATAAATATAATACCTAAATATTATATTTTTTTAACATTTAAATATAATTTTACTGTATTTATCTGAATATTGTTTATAAAATATTTAAATTATTTAATAACTATAGTTATCATTACACTTTATATAAAATTAAAAATTTATGTGTTTTCAGAGTCAAGTTCTTTATTGAGTAATTGATGTGGATTACTTTATTTATTTAAAAAATTAAAATTGAAGTATATGTGAATTTTTTCAAAAATAATATCTTAAATATTAAATTATTACATATAAAGATAGATATAAAAAAAATTGAAATACATATAAATTTTATGTGGAATTTTTTAACAAAAAATCCTCCTACTTTATGTACTTATATTGTATATATAATAAAATAACATTACTAAAATAAAAAAAAATTCAAAATTTTGGAGACCCAAAGGTGGCTCCGTATCACTTGCTGAACTTATTTGTTTATTCATGTTTATATTGATTAACTTGTAAGTTAATTAAGCTTTAAATAATAAAATATTTAGATTTGTTAATATTCCATCAAAAATCGTAAAAAAATACGTAAGATTAATTTTATATATAAAAAAGAAGAATCTTATGTTATTAGGAGAATATTATAAAGTCAAATTTCAAAATTTCAATATATCTTTTCCTTAATTATTGCTAAGGCTAATTATGTAAACTGCTAATTGCATTAATTATCGATTTTTTAATTAGATTATAAATTGACAAATTTACCCCAATTATGTATATACATATTATGTAAATTTATCACTACTCTTTTTGAATATATGACGTTTTCCCAAAAAAACGTCATATATACAGTATCATGTATTCAATACATGACGTTGTGCTGACACTTTTAGAAAAACCGTCATGTATAAGCGTCATTTATTCATAGTATTGATGACGCTCATTACAAAGCGTCATATATGTGCGTTAATTTAAATGCAATATATGACAATTAATCAAATTATCATGTATGTTGTTCAACAAATTGTCATAAATTTTATTTTTCTCGACATTTTATATAAAATGTCAAGTATATTTAAAGCCAGTGTCATGTATGTGCGTTAAATTAATTGCTATACTTGACGTTTATGCATATTGTCATGCATGTTAATATAAAACCGTCATATTTTTTTATGACACCAACTTTTTTTATTAAAAACTAAAATAAAGGTAGTTTTTTTATTAAAAAAATATATTAAAAAGTTCAAACTGACATTTTTTTAAATGCCAATTTTTTAATTAACATGTGACATGGAGAAGTTCTTTATAGTGTTGTTAATATACTAGTTTTCTTCGTCTTGTAACTTTGGCATATGACATGGAGAAGTTCTTGGTGTTGATATGGCCTTTTGAAAGCTTTTTGGAACTATTATGATTTGTGGGTGTTGTATGTAGGATTATCACTTGAAAAATACTATTATGGAGAATTTGTAAAGCTTTTTTAGATGTTCATTATATTATGTTGTTGGGATATGTTGTAGAACATTGGTTCTTATTTTGTGAATGTTGGATGAATAGTGGTTATCAATGTTTAATTGGTCATTTTCAGTATGTGTTGATTTCTTTTTTTGTACGATTTAATCATATTAATAAATTAAAAACAGGGAAAAACCAATATAATACGAAATAATATTTTAAAATTCTGAAGAAGCATAGATGATGGTTTTTATGTGACTATAAATGACGCTTATAAAACGTCAAGAAGACAAAACATAACGTCATATATTCCTGCTTATATGACGGTTAAAAAGTATAAAGAATAAACATAGAAACGTCATGAAAAATTATATACATGACGGTCAAAAAATGTCAAATATAAACAATAAACCATCATGAAAACATATATACACGACGGTCAAAAAAATGTCAAACATAAACAATAAACCATCATGAAAATATATATACATGACGGTCAAAAAATGTCAAATATAAAGAATAAACCGTCATGTATTTGATTTTTGTTGACGGTCAGAAAGCGTCATGAAAAATAATATGAGTGTCATGTATAACATCATAGTTGACTGTTCCGCACCGTCATGTATACATATACAACCGTCAAGAATAATTAGTATAGATGACGGTCATTAACCGTCATCTATTTTAGGTACTATACATGACACCACTATACTTGATTGTCGACACTTCAACATACAAATGACACTTTATTATTTTAAAATGTCATTTTTATATTGAAGTAATGTCATTGTGAAGTCGGTTTCACTATGAAACCGGTTTCACATGAGACCACCTGTTTAAAATATCCCACAAGAATATTTCTCACCTTGTATGAGTAGTGTTTCGCCTGCGTGTGATTATTTTTCCATATTTGTATGGTGTAGAGGTCTCTTCTATATGTGGATTGTTGATTTGATTATATATTAGATGTCTCTTGTAATTCTTAAAAAAAAATATATCCCACAAGAGTAGAGTGTAATTTTTTTTATTTTCTAAACTCTTTATTTTATTAAGAAAAGTGAGTCTCTTCCTCCACTAATAATACATTAACTTAATATCAATTAAAATTCGCGTTATCAACAATCAGGTACATTTTTATAGGACGAAAGAAGTATTTCTAATGGAAAGCGGTACAAATTTTAATACTTTCTTTGTCCATAAAAAAAATACTCTCTTCGTCCCACTATAAGTATCTCAAAAATTTTCAGCACGAAAATTAAGGAAAAGTTGTAAATTTGTTAAAAGTGGTAGGGTCCATATTTTTTTAAAAGTTAAATTTTTCTATTTATGAAAACATACCACTTATAGTGGGATGACCCAAAATGAAATACAAGTCACTTTTGGTGGGATGAAGGGAGTATCATTTGGACTGGCCACGAATTTTAATAAAATTGTTAATTGTAAGTAGAATAAAAGTATTCCCTCGTCCTTCGGAAATTTACCCTAAAGAGATACGATATGAGTTTGTATAAAAATTGGTAAAAAGTTTGATAGTGGGGTTATGTACAAAAATAATGTTTAAGAGTTGTAATTATAAAATTGATGGTGGGGTCATGTACAAAAACAAGTATGTAGATAGGGGCGAACTTTTTTGAGACACCCAAAAAAGAAAATCAGGACAATTTTTTTGAGGACTGATGGATTATAATTTGTAAGGATAATGTTAATACAAAAAATAGAATAAAAGTACATTACTAATTAAAAAAATGAAATAAAAGTATAATTTATAGTTAAATATAAATAAAAAATGGAATAAAAGTATAATTTATAGTTAAATACTATAAAAGATAAGGTATGATGTGATGATTCAAAAAGTAAAATGAATTTTTTTTTTCGTGGAAAAAAAGGGTAAATAAAACTTTTTCATGAATGGTGAGAGTAAAAATTAATTTTTTTATATTTAATAAGTGAAGAAAGAGTCTTTAAAAAAAAAAAGGTGTATATTTAATCACGATTTGCTGCTTACTTTTCCTTGTTAACCGCCTCTTTATCTTCACTAGTACGCACTCCCGTGCGATGCATGGATCGCGATATGTTTTATTATTTTTAATTTTTTAAAATATATAAAAATGTCAAAATATCATCATTTATGAGTTAAATTAATTAATGATCAAAAATATTTTTTGTTAACTTAAATATTAGTATTTGATTTGAAATAGTGTATGAACAATATTATCAACTCAATGAGTATAATATTAAATTTACTAACAATCGTATAATAATAGTAATTAAATTTACAAATTATAAAGAGTATAATTCAAATAAATCTCATTTTAAGAAAATTACAATGAATAAATAAATTTATATAATATTTTGCATTCAAGTTTTTATATATATGACTAATTTTTCATCTATCTATATTAAAATTGTTATAAATTTCACTTTTTAAAATTAAAAGTTCTAAAATAAATCAATATAATCTTCTTGTCATTAATTGGATTTATTTTTTTAATATATGTAAATTCAAAATAATTATAATTAAACAATCATGATTTTTTTGAAAAAAAATGACATGTACTTATTTTTTCCATCAACAAATAAAAATAATCTTAAAAAAGAGTATAATCTTCGACATTAAAGGTAGATGACAAGAGAACAAAATAATTTTAACATTATAAAGTTATAAACGATCATAACTTATTCGTTTTGAATTATTTGCTATGTATATTTGTTTCTACTACTATTAAGTATGCAGATTTGTTCTCGAATTATATCAAATCTACCCAAAAAAAGTTATATCAAATCTATAATCTATAATTAATTTATCAAACATGCATATTTACAAATACTTTAGTCACATATTTTTAGAAAATATTTATGATTTGTCACTATTTTCTTAAAAATTTGTATATAACAAATATTAATAAATATGTCAATATGTGTTGGCCAGTGGATGAGTGGCAAACACACTGAAGAAACATATGGGGCAACAATAATTGTTGTTGCACTTAATTGACATTTTTCACAATTAAATTTTACGTGAAAAATATAAATTTTGTGTGTGGATAAAAGGATAAGTGGTGAACTAAAAAGGAACTAAAATGAAAGAATGTAGGATTGTAGCATATTTTTTGTAAATTCAAAAGAACGTGCATCTTCATTTTGTAGACGTTTTTTAAGAATTTTGCCGGGAAAGAATCGGTCATAAAACTGTGCTTTTATATATAATATAGATAACAGCACTAATTTTTTTTTATCACATAAAGCCAACACTTTTAGCATGTATTTTCATGTTCGGCCACCAATAATATGAAAGTGTTGCTTTGCCCGAAATCGAGTATTATATATGCAAGATGTTGGAACAATATACATAACGATATAGGGTGCGTTCTTTTTGGTTGTAAATTTATCATGAGAAAATGAGGGATAAACAAAATTTCACCTTTTAAATCCTTTATTTCTTTTTCCACATTTTCTACTTGACCCCTACTCATTCCTCATTTTCACTATGTTGGGAACCCCATGGAATATCATGTTTTGTTTTGATGATACCAAAATCTTTAGGTTTAATTTGTAATAGACTAGAACTGTTTTGAACTCAAGTGTTAGAGTTCGTTTCTAGTTTAGCTTGCGGTTCTAAAGACTGAAGGACGAAGGATTGAAGACTGAAGTTACCAATTGAAGTATCAGTTGAAGAATCAGTTCGGAACTGATTACTTAATGCGTGCCGCGTGGACTCAGCGGACTGATACTAAAGTCAAGTATCAATTAAACATTCTTCCTCGGACTGAACTTCCAACGTTCAAAGGAAGCCACGTACTCACAAAAGTACAGCCGCATTAAATGCAGAGATCTCAAGATCTTCCTCTCTCTGCAGAGGTCATTCCTATTTGGTGGCTACTTTATCAGAGATGTCACATCTCCTGCTCTTCAAGATAGCCGTTCCCACCAAACAAAGAACCTCGAAGATTGAAGCCTCAGTCCAAATTCAAAATGCTCTCCAACGGAAGAAATCTTGAAGACGTTCTCCGCCAACGGATCTATTCAAGACCTCTCCTATAAATAGCGTTCGAGGATCACTTCAATCTTCACCGATTCAACGACATAAGCTGAAACTCTGCCAAAATAGTTTCTCAGCCAAAAGCTTAACCTCCCCAAAGTTTGAATCGAAGAAGAGAATTCCAAAGCCAAAATTAGTCACTGCTGATTACACACATTCTCTTAGACCTTAGGCAAACCTCTGTTTACCCAGAAGCCAAGGTCAAACTTGCTCCAAATAACTTGTTCTTTGAAGTACAGTTGGCAAGTGTTCAAACCTCCTTTCGAAAGAAAGAGCCGAGTGTTTGAGTGATTCGGAATTCATGAAGGTACTCTGACTCTGAGAAATCTTAGCACGGGTTGTGCTAAGTGTGAGAAATCCGACACGAGTGAACTGTGGGTACTGAAGAAGTGGTTTCTTCAGTGGTACGGTTGTGTGCACCCGGCAAGCACACGGTTCGGTTTGCAGTGCACCAGTTAAGCACTTGCGGAGTGGATTGTTGGTCTGATCAACCGACTGTGGATGTAGGAAGTGTTTTCCGAACCACGTAAAAGTCTCTGTGTTATTTACAACTTTCAGTTTTACATTATTACTTGTGTTGTTTCATTTGATAAACTGAATACTGAATAACTGCAAAAAGAAACCTAAGACTAACAACGTGCTCAACCGAGGCTATTACGAAACTAAGTTTATTTCCACTGCGTATGATATCAGTCTGACTGATCTATCCTCTGATAGTTAGGAAGAGTGTTATCATCTCTGTTTTAGCAAATTCGACTGAAGCCCTTACGTGCATCAGTTAAGTTCCAGTAACTTAACTGATAACTCCTTACTGAAGAGTTTTCAGTATCAGTCGTCAACCCTGTTTGGTCAAAACTCTTTTCAGTTAACAGGCGTCATAGTTTGCGTGTAAAGTTTCGTTTTGATCTCTATCCTGATATCTCCCCATACACCTATTCGAGACCATCCAGACCTAACACACTACAAATGAGGGACTCCAAAAATGGTGTGATAATATTATCCCTCCTTTGTAGTGTAAATGAGGAATGAGTAGGGGTCAAGTAGGAAATGTGAAAAAAGAAAGAAAAGATTTAAAGGGTTAAATTTTATTTATCTTTCAATTTCCCATGATAAATTTACAACCAAAGAGAACGCACCCAACAATAACGATATGGAAAAACTTGTGTTGCCCGTCGAAATTCGACGGGAATTAATTATTATATAAAATTTTATTAATAATTTTAACTTTTAAATATAAATTTGATAATTATATAATCTGTAGAATATGAAATTTGTTTATATAATTGTATTCGTCTCAAATTTAATTAAAAATAATTTTACTACTTGTTCTTATTTTAAATTCATAATAGTAATATTCGTTCATTACTCAACAGTATTTAAATTTATCAAATATCTAAATAATAAAATATAAATTGTCCCGATAATTAATTATCTATCTCAACAAAAACTCAGAACATTTCAAAATAAACATTAACAACAAATATTAAATAGTAAAATATTATCAATATAGAAAATTTCACATAAGCATCTATATATATAATCTTTTATTTAGATTTTAAGGTGTTCCAAATATATGTATTTCCTGTAGCACCATATCTATATAGAAAGAAAAATCGTCCCTCGCCTTTATCAACCTCCGTCATTATTGTTTAATAAACCATTATTTGCTCATCTGTCAAAGAGAGATATAGCTTAGCGTGCTCTTCTTTCATTTCTTCTATGTTGTAAGACATCTCTTCTAATATCAGTAGATTTTCTGAATTAGCTAGATATGACAGTTTCGTTAGGTAATGGCATGCCGGGAAAATTGACTAAACTGGTGGAATTAGCTATAAGCAACTTCTCAATTTCAATCAATGCTAAATTTTTTAATTGGTCATCTGTCAACTGCAAATCTGTTTAATAAAAATCATTAGAACAATATAATATCTATATCAAAATTATAAACCTTAAATCATAGATACATTGGTGCCACTTTCACGTCAAGTCAATATATGGCTCCAATAGTTAGTATTTAATGATATACAACCAAATATTAATAAGATCATATTATGTTTACTGCAAAATATTAATACTTTTTTTTTATTTTGTGTATGATACTGTCTTTACGTACTTGTGTATTTAACTTTTTCATTAGTACAATTGAATAATATTCTTTGAAATTAATGCATAAATTTTTGTTATGATGAGTAATCTATTGATTCAGATTCAATGTTCCAATTGAAGAAAATTCGAATAGAGTGATTATACAAAGCCACGTAGGATAGAGTTTATTTTGGAGTTCTATACTCCCTCCGTCCATAAAGAACTTCCTAGGAGGGAGTGGTACGGGTTTTAAGAAAAAATATTGTTGAGTGTATTGAGAGTGGATAAAAGGTAATTGAGTGTATTGAGAGTGGTAAAAAGTGAAAAGTAAGAGGATTATAAGTGGTGGGGTATAGTCCAAAAATAGGTAGGAAGTTCTTTTGTGGACGTCCCAAAAAGGAAAGATAGGAAGTTCTTTCGTGGACGGAGAGAGTATTATTTATTAGATATAAAAATTGTTGATATATATTTGATTTAAGTTTAATTTAAGATAAATTCGAATTTTTCATGGTTGAGTTGAGGATAGAGTTTATTTAGTTTAATTTAAGATACTTTCAAATTTCTCATGGTTGAGTTGAGAATAGAGTTTATTTAGTTTAATTTAAGATAGGCAAAATAAATTTATTAGATATTGAAAATGATTGATATCGAAAATTATTGATTAAAAATTTAGAAAAAATAAAAATGAATGAGAATTGAGGAAAATTAATGGAGTGATTATACGAAGCCACATAGGATAGAGTTTATTTTGCTTTAATATATATATATATATATATATATATATATATATATATATAGATAGCAAAGAGAATTTGTCACAGCCCAAAACCATTTATTTTCCTTATAATTTTTATTTAGAAACTTTCAACTTATCTAATTTTTTAAAAATATTTTATATGTCAAATTTGTGAATCTAGTCGCGCCCCTAGTTAAAAGAATGTTTTTAAAGGAATGTATTTGAAATAACGATTAAGCTTAAGAATATATAATTTATTCATAAGTAGAATATTATCTATATAATTGTCTATGATATATATATATAGGGGAAGGCTAAAATAAGAACGTTTTTTAAAATATAAATTAGGAACCATTTTCATATATATATATATATATATATATATATATATATATATATATATATATAGGGTTGGGCTAGGGTGAAAACACATCTTTTTGTAAAAACTAAAAACGGCTAAAATGTATGAATTCTATGTAGAACACGTATGAATTAGCTGTGTAACTGTATGAATTGCGAAATTAATACGTGTTCTACATAGAATTCAGTCGAACTCAGGACCTTTCGCAATTCATACAGTTACACAGCTAATTCATACGTGTTCTACATAGAATTCAGCCGTTTTTAGTTTTTACAAAAAGATGTGTTTTTATTATAGCTCCACTCTCTCTATATATATATATATATATATAACTTGATTTTTCTTAAGGCTATGATATTTTATAAATAAATTATAAGACTTAACGGATTATAATAAATAAAAATATGAATAATATGAATATGCATAAATTAAGACTAAATTCTTGGGAGCTAAGTAATAATAACATACACTTGTATGTATCAGCTATTAAGATACACCCATTAGTTAAAATAACTTTTAGCATGATATATATATATATATATATATATAGGGTTAGTATATATATATATATATATATATATATATATATATATATATATATATATAGGGTTAGTATATATATATATATATATATAGGGGAAGGCTAAAATAAAAATCAAAGTTAGACTATAAAATAGGAACCATTTTCAGCCCTTGGATCATCAAGATCTACGGTTAATTCATCACCTTGTTGGAATAATTCATGGTCCTGAGTTCGAATATCATAGGTAGCAAAAAATTTAATTTTCGTAATTCATACATTTACACAGCGGATTCATGGGTGTTCTACATATAATTCATATATTTTAATTAGTTTATAGTTTATAGTCTAAGAGGAGTTTTCTGAATAGCCTCCCCCTTATATATATATATATATATTATGTTCAGTAATAGATAGGCATATACGTGTAACAATTTTAAGAATTAATAGGCAAATCTATGAGTGATTTGTAAAGTCCAAAATTTAAGATTAGGCGACTCATCAATATGGGTATAAATAGCCGTATTTTATTGACATTTTAATTCACGTACACATATAAATACAAGCACACACGCATGCATACAGTATATAAAACATTCAAGTTATTTTTGATTCTTTGTATATTATTGTTCTATTTTTTTATATATTATTCGTGCGGTGCGATTAGAACATGGATTTTGATTTGAATTTCAAAGTTAGTATTCAAGTTCAAGTTACATGTGTGTGATTTTATTTAAGTACATGTTGTGGTTAATTGTTGTTCATTTTAATATTATGTGTTTACCATATGTGAATTAAATTATATCGCTAGGGGCCCGCTCAATAGGTCCAGGACTTCACCGTCCTTGGTATGCCACAATGCGATTTCATGTTACAGTTAAGGTTGCAACCTATTCGCTAGGGGCCTGCTCAATGAGTCCAGAACATTAAAGTTTTTGGTATGCCACCGTGCGAATTTCAGTTACAGTGCAGTACGTATGTGTTACCATTTTATTAACGTGGACAATGATTGCATGTTCCCACACTGAATATACTTTGTATGCTTATCTCATATTAAACATTTTCAGGTTTTTAATGGTCGGAGGAGCGTGGAAGGTCGAATGGCGAATCAAATATTTTGTATTTAGCTTTACCTAAAGATATTATTTTGAGTAAAGCATTTTAAATAAAAATTTATTTCATGATTTTCTCATTAAATATTTATTGATATTCATGATTTTTCCGCACAAATATACATTTAAATTTTAGTTAGATTTGAGTGTCACAGAATTGAATAAAAACGAGGGTTAATTGTATATAAATTACTGAACTTTTAACAAATTCTCATATTGAATAATTTTAATAAAGATTTTAAAATTATTTAACTATTAATTTCTTCTCTATTTTACATATTTGTCCATTTTTCATCGTGTTGACATGGCATAAATATACTTGTTTGACATGAATATGCTTGCGTGGCATAAATATGATCGTGTGGGAAAAAAAATGACGTTATAATGTATAGTTGGCGTCATTTCAGGCCCAAAGTTTGATCGAAAAATGGACGAATATGCAAAACGAGAATAAATTAATAGTTGAGTAATTTTAATAAAGATTTTAAAGTTTATGTGCAAAAAGAGAATTTGTTGAAAGTTCAGTAATTTATATGCAATTAACCCTAAAAATAATACACATGAATGAATTTTTTCAAATTATAACTTGTAGATGTCAATATGACGAAACAATCCATTAAAAATTATTGGTGGACTTTTACAAAAACAAATACATAAATTAAACAAGCTTAAAAAATAACACATTATAAACAACTAAAATCTTCCTCACAACGCTTGTGGCTAACCACTAATATACTAGCAAGAAACATAAATATTATCAAGAATGCTATGAAAACACAACTCAGAAGCATACGAGACCTCTCAGCGGAATCTCTCAAGCTCAATGCACACGTTTTGATCTAATTTAACTACTCCCTTCGTCCACGAAATGAGTACCCATTTGTGAACGGCACGAGTTTTAAGAAATGTATGGAGTGTAGTGTGAATAGTTTAAGGGTCCCACTTTTTGAGTGTATTAATTAAAGAGATGTGTGGGGTACACTTGCCAAAAAGGGAAATGGATACTCATTTCGTGGACGGACGAAAAAGAAAATATGGATACTCATTTCGTGGACGGAGGGAATACTATTTATGTAGATTAGGAGCCTTGATATGCACGCCCATATCCTCTATGCTTCAGCCCATATATCTATAGTGAAAGTTGAGATATAAATATTATTCTTTGAAAATATGAATCATTTTACAATACAACAAACTCTAGGACTACGTTATTCAATGACTTGCAGCTCTTAATAGTTCAGATTCGTCCATATTTTTATGAAATTCAATTTGGACTTCTTACTTAATTATATCTGCAAAATAATCGAAAAAAAACATAAAACATTATATCTGAAAAATAATCATAAAAAACGTAAAACAAGAAAACAACTTATAACAAAAAGATATAATATGAGCAGAAGTTGCATAACACACATGCTAACATAAAACGGGTCTTTTTATTCACTTTAATATATCATTTTTAAATAATTATTTCTATGTATTTTATACTCTATCCGTCTCATTTATTTTGAGATACTTTTTTCTGGATGTCTCATATATTTTGAGATATTTTTTTATTTAATAAAATTTTACACTTTATTCACTTTTTTATTTTTCACCTACGTACAATATAATTTTCTTAATTTTGGTGTCTATAAAAAAAATCTCAAAATAATTATCCTTAGTCGTAGAGGGGGTGGAGTAATTTATTAGTGAGAGAAAATTGTAATCTTCTTGAAACTTGAAAGACTCCCCAGGCAGTCAGGCACTGGACAAAAAATGGACCCGACCCATTTATTTGGACTCAGACGCTTTGGATCTGTAGGTTTTTAATTGGCAGATAAAGTACATGTGTCGGGAAACTGTTTCTTATCACAATTAAAACATCAATTTTCAAAAATATATACATATATTATCATTTGAAAAAAAGAAGATAAGCATGACCTTGTAGAACCAACTAGTACTCTCTTTTCTATATTTTTTTAAGGATAAATTTAGTTTAAAATCATGCTCTCTCTTTTCTTATAAAAAATAATCATTTTTAGATGACATAAATTTTAATAAAATAATTAAATATACTGTAAATAAAAAATTAATAAAAAAATAAATTAAATATATTTTATGATGATGGACGAAAATGACAAATTGAATATATTTTATGAAGACGAAGAGAGTAATAAATTTTAATATCGTGATTTTTCTCATAATTTTTCATTCTTATTTCATAATACATAATAAATCACCCTTTTTGGAATTTTTCATAGTGTGACTTTTCGGCGAATTTTTAAATGACGTGGCGCCGAATATGATTGTAGTATATGATTTGAGTTTATAAATGACTTAGTCGGGAGAAATTAACTTAACTGAGAGGATATGATTTGAGTTTATAAATAATACCTCTTCTTTCGTCCATGAAAAATATTTAGTCATAAGTTTTTTTGTTTTGTCTATAAAAAATTTATCATTTTCATTTATAGTAGTAAGATCCACACAACTCCACTCACATTTAAAGTGAGACCCTTATTCCACTAAAAACTCCATTCCCATTTTATCAATAATCGTATTGTACACAATATAACATTTTTTTGTGGACGGCGAGAGCAGTAGTATAAAATTGAGATGGTCCCTTTTGTGGGAGGCCGCACTTATGTGGATCGGGCTCCATGTGCTGATCTAATCTGGTCTGTTGTGATCCACTTGCTCTCTTCATACAATTGTATTATATAAATGATACTTTTACTATAAATAAATTATACTTTTATAAATATTAAATAATATTTTTATTGATATTAAATGAAATCATGCACATAAAACAAGATATAAAACTATATTTTTCTTAACAACGGATAGTATTCCCTCAATCTCAACTTTTAGTATCCATATTTTCATTTTCATTTCTATATTCATTTATATTTTTAGTAAAAGTAGGTGGAACTATTACTCCATTTTAATTATTTTAACACTCACATTAAAGGTGCATGGAACCTCTTATTCCACTCACAGTACACTCAACCACTTTATTAAAATTTGTGTCACTCTCAATTGAATACTAAAAAGTGGGACGGAGAAAATATTTTATATATATAAAAAAAATAACACACTACAAGTTATACTTATAATATATGCAAATGATATACTTGGATGACGTGGATCGGGACGGGAGGGCTGAGTCGGCCAACACACGGAGCTTCGGTTCACACCCGTACGAGAGTTTTTTTTTTTTTTACTGAAAAAGAGAGATTTTATTCATCGCACGAACATGGGACATGGAGATGACCCACCACAAACAACGGTGGTTCATTCCAAACATGAAATGAAGGAATATCTCTCGCAGCTTTAGCTAAGCAATGGGCAATAGCGTTTCTAGTACGACGAACATTACATAAACGAATCCCAGGGTTGGAAGCCAATTCACAACGACAAAAATTAGCAAGAACACCTCTTTCATTGATAATCCCCAAATTCTTTGAGATGGCGTCACAAGCTACCTTACTATCACACTCCACCCAACCCTGTAGATATCCCAAACTCTTCAGCCAAGACAACGCCTCCTTCACCCCCATAAGTTCACCTTCTACCACATCCCTTCGACCCACCACCTTCGTAGTCTTGCCAACCACGAACTCCCCCCTATGAGTTTGTACCACAGTTTTTATGTATAAAATTAATCTATCATTGATTTTGATGCATTGATCTATTTTGAACAATTGTTTATTAATCTAATTCTATAAATATTCAAACATTAGCTTTGATCTATGTCCATCCCCATCGCATACACAAACACTTCATTTCTGTTAATAATATTTGATGAGCATATAAATTATTTAAATTTTTTTTAGAGAACATGTGTTTTTATTTCTTTAATATAGAAAACTCATTACTACTCTATTTGTAATCGTATCTTCACATCCTAGCTAGCTTACCATCAAAACACCCCATTCATTAATTTTTATGTATTTGAACCATAAATTTGAGATAAATTAACTGATATATATAGGTGGACTCCATCTTTGGAGTTTCGAAGCAGAAAGATATGAGTATTTGGTTTGACTAAATATTCTGCTCCATTTTGTAAGGTTACCGTGGAGGCGTGGAAAAACAAGCATGGTTGACTTTGTAGACGAGTGTGTCTTCCACTTTTGACATCAAGTTCAAAGAGTCAACCCAACCTACAGTCTTCCACTTCAATTCCTCCATTGTATTAGTGACATGTGATGACTGCCCATTTTTTTTCCCCTATAATGAAGTTTCAGATAATTGCAACTTTATTTTTATATAACGCATCCCATTAAATTAAAACGCTAGTGACCTTTTTCTAAATTTTAACATAATTTTCTAAAGAATGAAATTGTTCCTGCATCTTTTTAGGTATGTTAATATTCACTGGAACGTTTGGTGCGATAATATTATCCCTCATTTGTAGTGAAAATAAGGAATGAGTAAGGGTCAAGTAAGAAATTAGAAAAAATAAATGAAGTATTTAAAGAGTGAAATTTTGATTATCCATAATTTTCTCATGATAATTTTACAACCAAAGAGAACACCCTAGAAATTAATTGCAACGTCTATTGATTCCTGTCATTAGCTGATTAATTTTGGCGTGGGCCGACAATCAAATTTGTAATCAGTTAAATCTTCGTTAGAATTAATGGATTAAACCCAAACTAGTTTGGGTTTATCTGTACGCTCGGATTATAATGGCAAATGAAGAATGCTTTCTAGCCTTTCTGGCCCACAATATGGGGGGTATGAGATAAATGTATCCATTCTAGATTTTCTAATGATTTGATTTTGTTTAATTGGTAGATTGACGATTTTATAAATATAAAATTTTGTACTATTCTTATGTCTTGACATTTGCATAGTACGAAACACAAACATATTCTAAAGAGTCGTTTGAGTTAAATGATAAGATATGATTGATAAAATAATTTGGTTTAATAAAGTGTTTGGTTTGTATGATTAGATCTGTAATGGATAACTCACCCTACACTCTAATAATATAATTAGAGAGCGCTTACTTTACATGATTGATAAGATGCATGATCGAGTATTTTTATTCTTCATACTAAGAATTTCAATTCTACTCTTTCAATGAGATATGGATCAAGCAAAACTAACTCAAATGATAGAAGTTATCAAGGTTCTTGTGATATCCCAAAAATTTAATTCATCTAACTAAACAAGGGATTAGCCTTATTATTTTTATCTATCAAGGCTAATCCTTCAAAGTAAACACCCCCTTAGATGACTATTTATCACACGAAAATTGGGTAAATTATTTAATCACCCTTCAATCAAATAAATCTTATCTACCTCATTCATTAAATCAATTGCCATCTAATAGGATACATATTGTAATGTTTGATAGGACATTTACAAGTTTTTTTTATTAAAATATATTCCATCCGTCACACTAAAATAGGCTCGTTTTCTATTTGGGGATGTCCCATTAGAATATACCCGCTTTTTATTTTGAAAAATTAATACTAATATACTTAAAATGCTTAATTGATGTGAACCTGAAAATTAAGAAATTTACTTTTGAATGATGGGTTGTTGATGTGTGTATTTTAGTTGTTCACATTATTGGATTATTTTATGCTTTAATGAAATTTAATTACACAATTAGGTGATTTTTGGTGCATGAATTGAAGAGTTTGATGTTGATGAAGTCGAACCAAAGGAAGTAAAAAATAAAGGATTTTTGATGCAATTATTTGGGAAGAAAAGAAGTGCAAGAGTCGAAGCTTTGAATTATTAGGATTTACTTATTCTCATGTTACAAACTTAATTAAAAAACCCAAGCCCATTAAGAGTCGTTAGAATTTGATTTACTTGATTTGTAACTTTAGCCATTAATTAGGCTAGGTTACGGGCAGAGGGATATATATACTTTGACTTTTCTTTGGGGCAAAGGGGGATTAGGAGCTTGATCACTTTGGCGGCTAACATTGGAGACGACAATACAGAAAGTTTGGCGGCTTCAGTAGACTTGTTCTTAGTTACTATATTTTAATTTTATAGTTAGTTAGTTTTGTTAATTTATTTTCAAGATTTCGATCGAAGTTCCGGTAACAATATTTCAGTTCTTTCAATTCCTAAATTATTATTTATGTGTTTTTTATATTTCATTGTATTTTATTTAATTAGTATAAGTAGCTAAATTCTTAATTCGGCGAGAATAATGAAATATTGATTTAATATATGTGAGACCTAATTATTCATATAATTGATTCCTGTTGATTCTGATATTCATTGTGTTTAAAGTTAATTCCGATTTTATTTAAGCCTGGTCAACTTAGGTTTAATTGGATTAAAGTCAATTGGTTCCTTCAATCCGTAATTGTTGGAATATGACTGATTAGTGATAAAACTATCATATTCGTAGTAGGAATAAATTGGTAGAGTGATTATTACTAGCGTATCTAGGGTAATCTGTCTAAACCGGGTTCCTTCATCTTAATGCTATTAGAATATTAAATCTAAATCTAGGTTATATTTTAATAAGGGAAATAGATAGATCTGACATCTCCAGCTGTTTATCGACACAGTAAGTAGTAATTGGGATACGTCTGTTGCGTTCATGATATCTTATAACTGGTTGGTTGATAGAGATTAATTTATCTTTGCGTCGATGATCAGAGAATTGAATTAATGTGGATTTATTCGAGTCGAGTTACTTTTCATTGATTATTTTCTAGTGTTATTTTATTTGATTTTATTTGCTTTCTTAGTTGATTAATATTATTTCTCTCAAATTTACTGCATGGTGGCTACATCAATTTTAGATCTTTTGAAAATTGAATGATTTTACCTGCTTTATGTGGTTCGACCCTGCTTATCATTATACTCACTTAATTTTTTATAGTATTGCAAAAATTATTTAGTGGTATACGACGTCCACGCACCAGTTATATATAATCATTTTAGGAATTCGTACTATGGTTTACCTACGTGATTTCTTCTGTCGTTGGTTTTTTTTTCTTAAAAATATTAACAACCAACAAACATGGAACCAAAGATTCCTCCATTTAGTTTTCATTTTATTTAATTTATTTTCCTCTGCACAGCAAAATATCGTGTGGAATACAAAAGATTGTAAAACAGTGTCGAGTCACATTCTGAGAAGGGACGTGCCATCACGTACATGAATAGACACTTCCTATTCAATGATTTTTTTTTAGGTGAAATCAAAACACTATCTCACAAATTATCCCAAAAGAAACATTCACACTTAGGGTCCGTTTGGTGCTAGGGAATACACCTTATTAGTTAATTTAATTCAGATTAGTGTATAGTTTGGTATTCAATATATGCATCGCAGACGGCCCTGTGATATGTGAAGGTCCTGAGATAAAAATTCGAATTACGCAGGATAATTAATACCGCCCCCTCCCCCCTCGAATTACGCAGGATAATTAATACGGCCCTGCAATTGTGTCCATTTTTAAGCTTATATAACCTAGAAATATGGATACCAAACAAAAATCATGATTAATTAACCATAATAGCAAACAACCAACCAATATTAGTAACACATATTTATCCACGCTAATAATCTAGTTTACTAACTATACTGACTAATCCCTTACTGAGCACCAAACGAGCCCTTAAGTATAGTGTTTATTAGGGTTGTAAACAAACTAAGCCGTTCGCGAACTATTCGAAACTCGGTTCGAGAAAAGCTCGTTCAAATTCATTTAGAAAAATTCGATAACTAAACAAACCAAATTTGAGCTTAGTAGTATTAGGCTCGTTAGCTCGTGAACATGTTCGTCAAGTGATTTAACTTGAAAAATATAAATTATTAGTAGATACAATTTATATTTATCTATTAAAATTGATAATTATTGTATTAAATCTCAAATTAATTCTGTTTGTTATAAGAAAATAATTAATATATTTATTATTTTGAATGAAATAATTTATTTAAAAAAAATTCAATATTTTGAATATAAATATAAATTTAGAAAGTTCGTATATGCTCGTGAGCCTCAAAGTATTCGGTGAACAAAGTTCGGGATTCGATTCCATACTAAACAAATCAAACTTGAGCACACCACTATTTGGTTCGGCTCGATTCGATTACACCCCTAGTGTTTATAAAATGAGTTACTCATTCCGTTCATTAAAACTACTCCCTCAATCCCATTTAGTGGTCATTTGGTTCAAGTAAAGGAATGGAAAGAGAATAGAATTAAATAAAGTGGAGAAATGGTAACAATAAGTGTTACTTTTATTGAGTGTTTGGTTCAACAATGGAAAGGAAACACTAATAAGGGATTCACTTTCTTCTTGTATGGTACAAGTTTGAACAAGGAATCAAACTTTCTAATTTAACTAATATATATAACCGCTAGAGAATAAAAAATACTCCCTCCGTCCCATTATTGAAGACCTACTTTCCTTATTGGGGTGTCCCAATAATAAAGACTCATTTCCAAATAAGGAAAGAATTAGCCTTTAAAATACACTAATTAATTGTATCTTAATTAAGGTATAAATAAGAAATAAAGCAAACCCTACATCTATTTTCTACTCTCTCTCGGCCTCTCCGCCTCCCTCACGCCACTCTCTCTGTCTCTCTGCCTTCTCTGGTCGACGGCGCCGCTGGCGCCGACGCCGCGCCGCGACCGCCCCTGTCCGACCCTCTCTCTTTCCCTCTCGGTTCTCCTTCATATGTCTCGCTCTAGACCTCTATTTCTGCCGCTGCCGCCGCCGCCCCATCCCTTCCGCCGCCTTCTTCGGCCGAACAGCCGCCATCCATCCTCTCTCTTCTTCGGCGGATCTGGTTCTAGTGGCCGGGCTTTGCAAGGCGGCAGATTCAGGGGCTAGGGTTTGAAGTGAAGGTGCTGAGGCGGAAAGCGGGTGGGGGACAGCCACGATTGCTCGCCGAATCTGCGCCGGGGAAGAAAGGCGGTGGTGGGCGGTCACCCTCTTTCTCTCTCTCTCGTTTGCATTTGGTGTTTGTGGGTCATGAAAAAGAATCGATTTTCACTATTCTGCCAAGCTCGTGGTGAGAAAATCAGAGAAGCACCGCTGCTCAAGCTCGACGTTGGCGGTGGTGGCCGGCGATGATTCTGCCATGAAAGGGAGCGGCGATTTCGGGTTTAACTTTTTGTTTTTTGGCTTCAATTTCATTGTGTTGCCCTTTCTGATTTTCGTGTAATACACTTGGAATTTGAATTTTTAAATCTGGATTTGAATGCACTTGGAATTTTTGGTTTGATTATGCAATTTGCTTGTGTGAGTTCATGGTTATGGTGATAATGGTAGTTGGCGGTGTTGTCGGCAGTGCAGTGGTGGCCGGCGGTGGTGTTCGGCAGTGATGGTGGGCGGTGGTGGGCGGTGGCAACACTTAAAATACAGTAAAAACAATCACTAATCAAATACACTAAGAAGGTGGGGCACCCTACTTTACTCTCTAATCTACCACTCCTTAATCTCCGTGCCCAAAAGACTTATGTCTTTATTAATGGGACGGAGGGAGTAGTATAAAATTAAAGGAATTCAACAACTAATAAAGGTCCTTTGCTACAATTAACTACTATTGCATAATCAACAACTATGATATGATCAAAAGTATAACGGATCAAAGCAAAAACACAAATGTTTATACAGTTTTTAAGTAATGAGATTGATAAGAAATGACATGTTGGCTGCTCATATAGTTAGAATTTATACTGGCTCTGCTTTTTCTTGAGAAGATCAACGACATATTGCCTCCTCAAGTTCATTGGAGCTTGATAAAATATGTGACGCTTGTGTTCTTCCGCCATGAGAATTGTAGCCACTTCCAAAGCTTCGGAAGAAGAAAGGCCATCTAACTTCATCACATCTTCTAGCACTTTGTTCGCCTTATTATCCAACTTTTGTTCCCTTTCTTCCGCTTTTGCCCAAGCACAAGCCATAGTTCCCAATTTTGCGTTGATGTTTTCAAATATCTTCACAAAATTGGTTGATACACTTTGATTAGAACTAACTAATCCATCAACATCACTTTACTTTGCCACTTTCCTTTTCCCTTCAAATCTTTGAGCTTTGTTTTCTTCAAAGGAGTTAGGTTATTAAACTCTTTCTTTATTGGACGCTTCCTGAAATTAGTTACTGAATTTGCATCATCTTCTTCATCACTCTCTATCACCAATGGTTCATTAGCAAACTCAACATCCATGTTGTTGATAGCTCCTACAAAAGACTCACTAGCATCTCCGATCGCTTTATCTTTGGCATAAATTTCAACAAGTGTATCATAATGGGGAAAGGGAACCCCATATAATCCTTTTGCTTTCTTATGATTCTGTCACATAAAAGAAAATGAACTAATTTCTTTTAACACATAAGCAATGCAACAGGGACTGTGGGCAAAAAATAAGCAATCACCATCCTGCCCAAATATAGAAACATAAATAAAGAATGGTATGCCTTAGCTAGCATGCTATAAATAAAGAGCCACCCTCCTGCCCAAATATAGAAACATGATTTCTTAAACATTACTACATATTGCAGTATTTACAAATTTGGTAAAAAAGTGAAGATTCTTTGGTGGTTGCAAAATCATTTTTTATCTCAATTCACATAAAATGAAAATAAAAACAAGCATGATGAGACTACATTCATGTATCTCTACTTAGATGTCACATAAAAGAAATTAAAGCAAAGAGTAAAAGCCAACAAAAGAAAGAAATATTACCTTCACCCATTCACCAAACACATTTTTTTTTTCTTCTGTTTGCAACATATTCTTATCACAATCCCACCCCAAAGCCTAAAGTAGATAGCATTTCAGCAAGTGCATTGTACTTCTCGGACCAATGTTTAATCTAAGACTCAATATGTGGATCAACTCTCAAGCCACAAGTAGGAAGCACAACTTTTATCATCTCTTCAAGCTTATTCATGTAACCACTCTTGAAACCACTTTCACTTTTCCATTTAGGATCACAACACAACTCATGTTAACACTTTAAGAGCACGGTATATTCTTCAAATGTCCAAAATCGTTTATTTTTACCTCTTCCTCGATTAGTTCCCTCTTCGCTAATTTGACTAGCTCAGTCATTTTCCATCACACACACACACACACACACACACACACACACATATATATAGGGTTGTGCTAAAATAAAAACAAATCTTAGCATATAGTAAAATATAAACCATTTTTAGCCCTTAGATCATTAAGATATACGGTTGATTCATCACCTTGTTGAATGAATTAATGATCCCGAGTTCGAATCCCATAGGCAGCAAAAAAATTGTTTTTTGCAATTCATACCTTTATGCAGCGAATTCATACATGTGCTACATAAAATTTATACATTTTTGTTGGTTTGTATTTTTTATTTTAAGAGCTGTTTTTACCGTAGCCCTTCCTTTTATATAAACCGCCAGAAAACGGTTCGGGTTCGATTTGAGAAAAACGGTTTGGTTTATAAACCGAACCCGCCCGATTTAAATATAATTAATAAATATTTATTTTTAAATAATTAATTAATAAATATTTAAAAATTAAATTTAGAATTTTACACTTTACATTAAATTCAAAAGTACATAAGATTTTTATTATGTGCTTGTTTTTTAGTTTTTACAAACTCTTGATTGTAGAAGTAAATGGATTTATCTAGATGTGGTAATTTTTGCTTATTCATAGTACTTTAATTTTTGCTTATAGCTTTTAAAAAAAATTGGTTTTGTCCAAACCAAACCGAACCGAACCGAAAATTTACGGTTCGGTTTTGACCAATCAAACGGTTTGGTTTGGTTCGAAATTTTTTAGGCGGTTTGAGTTTCGGGTTGGGTATTTCGGTTCGGTTTCAACCCAACCCGCCCGAATGCTCACCCCTAAACACGTATGAATTCACTGTATAAATGTATGAATTGCGAAAAATAATTTTTTTTATACCTATGTGATTCGAACTCAGGACCATGAATTCATCCAACAAGGTGATGAATCAACCGTAGATCTTGATCATATAAGGGCTGAAAATGATTCATATTTTATACAATAAAATGTGTTTTTATTAAAAAAATATATATATTTTTTTTAGATTTTCTCAAAATAGATATATTTTAGATGCATATAGTTTCCCACGAAAATGCATAAAGTTTTCACATGAAATGCATAACTTTGAACAGAAAAATGCATTTGATTTTTACAGTTTTGGTATTTTCACCACCCCACCCCGCACCACCCCCTAACCCACCCTACACCACCCCCAACCCTCCCCATTACCACCCCCCAAAATAGTCATGTTTCACATGCATATAAAATCAAACAAAAGTGCATAGAGATTTTACATAAAAATGCATTAAATTATAGAAAAAATGCATTTCATTTTAATAAATCTGGTATTTTCGCCACCCCACCCCTGCCCCACCCCCCACCCCCCACCCAAAAAAAATTCTTTTTTCTTTAAAACTGATTTTCTGACCACTGACCCCCCACCCACCCCCCTACCCCCCCCCCAATTTTTTTTTTTCAAAATTGATTTTTCAAAAGCGAATGATAACATGATTACAATGTACGAGTGCGAGATCTATTTATAGAGTACAGGGAAGGGTAAAATGGTAAAATTAGTGTAAGCGCATGTATTTGGCGTGGTCGAAGGGTATATCCGGAATTTCATCTTTACGCGGGAAGTCTTCCGCGTTTCTGGCGATCCCTCTGATGGAGGTGATCTCTCTGGCGTGGCTGACTTCTCTGACGTGGATGACTTCTCTGACATGGAGGACTTCTCTGGTATGGAGGACTTCTCTGGCGTGGAGGACTTCTCTGACGTGGATGACTTCTCTGCCGATGATGACTTCTCTGGCAAAAGCCATTCCTCTGGTGGATGAGTTGTCTCTGATGGATGAAATCCCTCTGGTAAGAATGATTCTTCTGACCAGTATGATTCCTCTAGTGAGGATGATTCCTCTGATTTGTATCCTTTCTCTACTCTGCACATATTACTCCTCATCAACCACTTCCCCCTCTGGTCTGGTTGAACCGGGTATTCTTCGTGTTCAACCATTGAAGTATTGTTAAAGCTGGTGCTATGATGTTTTCCCTGATCCCTGCAAGTCCTGAAAACACGAGAATCTTAATACTATAAGAAAGCAAGGATAAAACCCTATAAATTATTCTCCAGTGTTTTTGTTACTCCCACCCCTTGGTCTGGCTAGTTCACTCTGGATTAGTGCAACTAGTCAGAGGACTCGCCCGCGTGGGTGACGTCACCCGCATTAAATGCCTGTCCGAGCTACAGTGCTTTTCCCGTACCCCGAGGTTATCTTTTAACCTTTGCGTCCTTTCGCCTCTCCGTAAGGATTTTCAGCCGTTGATTTATTTCCGTATGCCACGCGTCGCTCATCCCGCGCATTGGTAGTTGCCCGCGTACATTTTTACTTAGCCGATTCGAACTTTCGTTTTTCACTATTCTTCTTCTCCATGTTTTCCGAACTCCTTTATCTGTGTTTTCCGGCGATTCTCTCCCTGTTCCGGCGTATTTCCCGCGATCCCTCCGCTCCGGTTTTTACCGTCAATTTTTCTCTGCCCTAGGTAATTTGCGTATCATTTTTCTTCCCCATTATTTGTGATCAATGTAAGTAGTTTTGAGGTTTGTTGGTGCTCTGATTGAGCGTGTTAGAAACCCTAGGTTTTGTGTATTTTGACGATGGCCTCCACTTCTGTCCCCCAACCCTCGCGATCGCCCTCTCCTTCTTCACGAACTTCTTCCTCTTCCTCTCCCCAACTCCAGGATCTTGATAACTTCCCTTCCCCCTCTGCCTCTTATGATTCCCAAACTGTCCCCAGTTCTTCTCAGCCTAAGAAAAGGGGTAAGAAGACCCCCCAACCCCCAAAGCGTGTTCCTGAATCCCTCCTTGGCGTCGCGGCAGTTGAGAAATTGGAACGTAAGTATCATCACCCCGAAGGTTTAAAATTCGAGGCCTTCTCTAAAGGTTCAACACCTCCCGAGAGCCTTCGCCACCCTAAGGTAATAGTCATCTGGCAAGCCCAAATAGACGCTGGCCTAAGGCTTCCTCCTCCTACCCTTCTGGTTGATGTCTGCAACCATTTTCGTTTCCCTTTTTTTCAAGTCGCTCCCTCTGCCATCCGAAGACTATACGCCTTCCATATCCTTTGCCGAGCCCACGGTGTTAATGACACCGCCAAACTGTTCTGTCAGACCCAATCTCTTCGCATGCAGGGCAATCCTTTGTATAGCTTTGCGGGTCTTCGAAGATGTCCCACTTCTTTCCTTTCCTCTCTAAATTCTTCTGATGGTGGCTTTTTGAGCTATTACTGTTATGTGCGCACCCTGTTCGGCACCTGGCGCGATTATCATGTTCGGGAACTAGAATGGCACAATCCTCGGACTAGTTATAGACCAGCCTCCCCAGAAGCTCCCTCTGCCTTTGACTTGGAGGTCATAGCCCGTCTGAATGCTATGAACAAAGCCCAGCCCTTAGACTGTAAATACCTTGCTGAGAATAATTCGGCTCTGGCATACAATGGCCTGTTTCCCTTATATCCCCAGAAATCAATAGGTAAAGAATATGAATTAGAAAATACATTAGCTTTTGTTACCCTGATTTTAAAGATGTGGAATTTTGATTTGCAGACATGTCTTGGAGAAAGAAGTGCGGGGACAATCTGCCCGCTATTGCTTCTCCTGTTCCCAGTGGGGAGCATGGCTCGGGGGATTCTGCTTCCCGAACTGCTCCTTCAGAACAACCAGCTGGGGCCGAGCTGGTCATCATTCCCCCGGTGATAGAGATCCCAGAGAGAAATGTGGAAGTCTCCCGCACCTTTGATGCCGAGGAGGTTGATGCGGGTAGCCTTGTTCGTAGGCGTGGCCGCCCCAGCACTGGTGATACATCTGGTGCCGGTGAAGGAGATGTCCAGATTGTGGACATTACCGATGAAGTTCCCTCGCCTGATTCGGTCCCTGGTGTCACCCTCTCCGAGCTTTCAAAGAAGAGGAAGAGAGGTTCTCTGATTTCCGTCGGTGAGAAGGAGAAACAAGAGAGCCTGAAGAAGGCCAGCAAGTCTCAGGAACCATCGAAGAAGTCTGCTGGTGGTTCGAAGGTCCTCTCGTCTGCAGTGGAGAAGGGCAAGGGGCCAGCGAAGAAGTCTGCTGGTGGTTCGAAGGTCCTCTCGTCTGCAGTGGAGAAGGGCAAGGGCAAAGCTGTGGTGCCCCCTGCTGATGAACCAGAGGATGTTGTTCCTGGGCCGATTTCGAGTTTGTCAGGTGACAAACATGGTTTTCATACCTCAATTCCACATGTTTTGTTGTCATTTCCCTTCATGTTTTGCTTGTGAATGCTTGTTTGTGCCCGAATATTTAGTTTTATGAAGATTTGATATCTTGGTGTAGTTTTGGAGTAATTTCAGGAAAAATAAAGGATTAATTGGAGCATTTTGAAGATATGAGATTGAAGTACATCTCGAGAGGAATCCGTGAGCGCAAACGGCGACCAAATCCGAGTCCGGACGAGGGAGAACGGAGCAAAACGAGCGGACTGTGCAAAACGCCCAGTACCCCGCGGTCACCACCCGCGGCCGCGGGGTGGGACCGCGGGTCAGCTGTTCCCAATTCCAGGGGTGTACCGCGGTCACCACCCGCGGCCGCGGGGCGGGACCGCGGGTTCCCTGAGTTTTGCCCACGTTTGAGCACCACGGGCGCGGGCCATGACCGCGGGAAAAGAGCGGAGTCGCGTTTTTCAGCCCTTAAACCCCTTTCTCCCCCTTTTCCTCACATTATTCATCTTCCCCAACCTCATACTCACCCATTTCCATCTTCCCCAATTCATTCACACCAAACCCTAGCCTCCATTACCACATCTTTTTACCAAGATTGAAGGCATTGAAGATGAGAGAAGATTGAAGAAAGCTCATTAATAGGATTTGTCACTTCTTACTCTCTCTTTCATTTATGTATTTCTTTGATTTTGGTTTGTTATTGTTGAACATGATAGGCTAAATTTCTCTTTGATTTGGGGATTAGGCTAGATGATTATTGTTATGGATTGATTATTATGCTTAATATATGTCTTGATTATTTCCTTGTTATTATCTTTTCAAGCCCTAGCTTTAATTTCTTGTATGGTTTGTTGGCCACATTCTATGCATTTCTAATTTGCAATTTGAATCGGGAGAGAATAATTGCAATAGATAAGGTGTTTGAAACATATCAATTCGATAACCGGGAGGTTGAGAGTTGGGTGAGAGTATATCGATCTTTGTGTGCTTTTGGGAGTTATAGGTTAGAAGTTGACCGGGGACGGCAACTATGACCCGTAATCTACCGTTCTAGTCGTCCGGGAGGGGGCTATAACTAGTTGGGAGATCACTCTAGATAATTAGGTTCGTCAAGATTAGTATTGAGCTATAATTGAAGTCCTTTGCTTAACCATCGATGCCTAGTCCCTAAATCGCCTTAATCATCTTATTTATCCACTTTGCTTATTTGATTTTTATTTATCTTTGCACTTGTTAAGTATTTAGTTAGATAATCAAACCAATCACTCCATTGTTTAGTCTAAATAGCTCTAGCATAATGAATTAGGATAATCACTTGATTGAACTACTAATCCTTGTGGGATACGACCTTGCTTCCATATATTACAACTACCCGTATACTTGCGGCGTGGTGAAAATATTAGCGAACAAGTTTTTGGCGCCGTTGCCGGGGATTAGTTTAGTTTGATTACTTGTGATATTTTGAATCATTGTGCTTAACTACTTTGGACATTTTACTTGCTTTATTTTTATTTTCAATTTTAAGATTGTGTCTTGACTCTTTGTTTCTTTTTGGTTGGTAGGTAGTGTATGAACACAAGGTCTAAGGGTGCACCTCTTATACCCATTAACCTTGAGGTTGAAGCATTTTGCCGACACAACAAAGCAAGAGCAAGAAGAGAGAAAGAAATGGAGGGAAACATGATGGAAAATCAAGAATTGATCCTCCAACTCCAAAGACAATTGGAGGCTATGCAAGGGCGTATCAATGAGCAAGAGGCTCGAAGGAATGCACCACCACCACCACCTATTAGCAATATGTTCCAACCCGTGGTCCAACAAGGGGGAGTGCATGCCCCAAGAATCAATGCCAACAATTTTGAACTCAAGGCGAGTCTCATCAACATGGTGCAACAAAATCAATTTGCCGGTCTTTCTCAAGATGACCCGAATGGACATCTCGGCAATTTCTTGGAGATATGCGATACTATCAAGATAAATGGAGTCCCGGAGGATGCCATTCGACTCCGACTCTTTCCCTTCTCACTAAGGGGCATAGCCAAGACGTGGTATCAATCTTTGGAGATTGGTTCCATCACTACATGGGAGAAAATGGCTCAAAAGTTCCTTATCAAGTTCTTCCCTCCAAGTAAGACAATGAAGATGAAGAAGGACATTGTCCAATTTCATCAATTCGATGGAGAGACCTTCTATGAAGCTTGGGAGAGATTCAAAGAGATGATAAGGAAGTGTCCCAACCATGGTTTGGATCAAAACACCATTATTTGCTCATTCTATACCGGGTGTAGTGGTGAGATGCAAAGAGACATGAATGCATCGGCCAATGGAGCATTGTTGGAGAAGAGCCACGAGGAGGCCGCCCACATCATTGAAAATTTAGCCGCAAATAGCTACCAATTTCCGGGGGAGAGGACTATTTTGAAGAAGGTGGCGGCTACAACAAGCTCGGATCCAATAGCTCTTTTGACGGCTCAATTGACCGCTATGAATAACAAGATTGATGCTATGTCAATATCAAGAGTAGAACCCGTGGTTGAAGAACAAACTAGCTTTGAGGATGTGAACTACATCAACAACAACAACAACCGAGGCGATGGGAACTTCCGGCCTCAACAACAAGGTGGCTATCAAGGACAAGGGCAATACAATCAAGGGTTTCAAGCAAATCGTCACCCGAATCTTTCCTATGGTAATCCCAATAACTTCTTACAACCACCGCCCGGATTTGCGGTTAGTGATGGCATGATCAAGGAAGAGAAGAAGCTCAACCTTGAAGAGATCTTAATGAAATTCATAACGGCCACTCAAGCCCACATGACAAGAACCGATGAAAGGTTAGAGGCTCAAGCAACCCAATTGAAAATGCTTGAGATGAAAGTGGGACAAATTGCCGAATCCTTAAGCAACCAACATCAAAAGGGGCAATTTCCGAGTAACACCGTTGTGAATCCAAAAGAACATTGCAAGGCTATCACTATAAGAAGTGGGAAGATACTTGAAGAGTCCAAGATACCTCCGGAAGTCATGAACAATGATGAGAACATTTCCTCAAAAATGCAAGGCGATAAGGAGAAGGAGAAAGATGTGTACAAGGCACCACCACCTTATTGCCCACCAATTCCATTCCCTCAAAGACTTCAAAAGAAAAATGTGGAGAGTGAGTTCTCTAAATTCCTTGAGATCTTTCGGAAGGTACACATCAACATCCCCCTTGTTGAAGCTTTGCAACAAATGCCCAAGTATGCAAAATTTCTCAAGGAAGTTCTATCCAAGAAGAAGAAATTAGAAGAATTTGAGACGGTCAACCTCACCGAAGAATGTTGTGCCATTCTTCAAAAGAAGCTACCCATCAAGATCAAGGATCCCGGGAGCTTTACTATCCCATGTGATGTTGGAAATGGTCGTTTTGGAAAGGCCTTGTGTGATTTGGGAGCAAGCATAAATTTGATGCCTCTCTCCATCTTCAACAAGCTTGAAATAGGAACCATTAAGCCAACCACGATTGCTTTGCAAATGGCGGACCGTTCCATTTCATATCCAAAAGGGATAGTGGAGGATGTCTTGGTGAGGGTTGACAAATTCATTTTTCCGGTGGATTTTGTGGTGTTGGATATGGTTGAGGACAAGGATGTACCTTTGATCCTTGGACGTCCATTCTTGGCGACGGGGAGGGCCCTAATTGATGTTGCAAAGGGCAAGCTCACATTGAGAGTGAATGATGAGAGTGTTACCTTCTCAATCCACAAAGCTCCCAAGCACAAAGATGGGGAAGAAAGAATGAGAGTGGAGGAATGCAAATTGATGCAAGTGATTGAACCTTGCATCAACATGAAAGAAAAATTGAAGGGAGAAAGGAAAGAGGAGGAAGCCCAAGGCTTGGAGTTGAAGCTTCTCCCCACACACTTGAAGTATGCATTCTTTGGTGAGAATGAGATACATCCAATGGGGCAAGACCGTGTACTCCAACTCAAAGAGTTAGATGAGTATCACGCATTTGAGAAGTCAAGCCTCTACAAAGAGAGGACAACAAGTGCTAATGACGAGATGATGCACAAACGGGAGTTTGCACCCGATGATGAAGTCCTTCTCCTCACCTTCCGTCAATCACTACCTCCGGAAAAGCCAAGATCAAAATGGACGGGTCCTTTCAAAATCAACAAGGTTTTCAACAATGGAGCAATTGAATTGAGAAAGAAGGATGAAAGAACCTTTGTGGTTGAGAAGGAAAGAATCAAGGCATTTTTGCCCTTGAAACCAAAAGTTGAAGTGTTCGTTGGAACCACCCCCGAGCCATAACACCATCATGGAGACGTCTAGCTCATGACGTTAAACTAAGCGCTAGTTGGGAGGCACCCCAACAAGGTACCCTTTAATTTTTGTATGGTTTATTTTTTTTATATGTTAGTTTTTTTTGTGAGTCCGAGACAACTTCTCCTTCTCTTTTCTTCCAAACTCATTTTCACTTTGTGTGAAATAAGTTTGGGGGGAGGGGAGAGATGGATTAGTTGTCTCATCTATCTTAAGCTTTACTTGTTTTTGTTTGTTTTAGTATTGTTGTCTTGTTTTTGTTATTGTTGAATAAATGAAAGCTTGAGAGTTAGTTGGGTTGATATTTTTGTTTTTGTTTTGCTTGGGATAATTGTATCAAACTTTGTGATGTTGATTGAATGTCATTGGGCTTATGATATGAATCGTTTCTTGGAAAAATTGTGTGTATCACTTGTGGATTATGCATGAAAAGTTTGAACTTGTGACAAGTGAGTTAAATGTTTTGCCTCCAAGAACTTGATAATGAGCTTGTAAGATTTGAGCCATTGATTGTCATATTATCACAATCTCATTTTGTTCTTGAGTGTAAATCGATTGAGCATGTATGTTGGTCTCTAGAACTTGCCATGAGTCCTCTCTTGAAAATAAAAGTAGATGTGTTGTTAATATTGAAGTGATTTAAGGCCATCTTTGTTAGCCACTTGACCCCAATTGTGCCAAATTCTCATATGATCCTAGTTTACCCCTTTTGTGCCTTGTAGCCTTTCTTTGAATGAACCAATGATAAAGGGGTAGAACTTAGAGTGTTAGTGGTTGCTTTGATGAAGAAAAAAGTTTGGGAAATGATTGAAATTGCTTATCAAGCTTTGATTGTGTGAAAATCACTAATCCCCTATGAGCTTGATAACACTCATATTTCCATGGTTTTTAATATTCATATGATGTTAATTTTATAGGAAATTGAGTGTTGGATGATTGTTTTGTGCTTAATTTGCTTTATCTTGTGAAACATGATTCTTACTCGAACTTTGAAGGAATTTTTAGATTTATTGAGTTCGAATTTGGAACAATGTTCTGAAATAGAAGTTGTAGATTGTCTCGATACGAGTTCGTGAGCGCAAACGGATCATAAATCGGAGTTCGGACGAGAAAGTTATGGCCGAAACAAAAACGTCGCGCGCAGCAGTCAAAATTCGGCGACCTAAACGGCGATCGCCGAATTTTGGAGATTTTATGAGCAAAATCGGCGACCAAAACGGCGACCGCCGAACGGGTCGCCGTTTTCCCTGTTCAGATTTTGGCCTTGAGGAAGAAAAACGGCGATCGCCGTTTTTGGAGGATTTTTAGGCCATTTTCGGCGACCAGTTCGGCGACCGCCGAACGGGTCGCCGTTTTTGGGCGTGTTTCCGTTTCCTTCCGCGTTTTTTACGATTTTTCAAGTTATTTTCGAGCTCAAACTTTGTATTTTACCCTGATACTATAAATAGGTCCTCTTTAGACCTATCTAGGGTTCCCAGCTTTAGTTTTTCAGTTCCCAGACTTCATATTTCAGTTTTATAGCTTTAGAATATTTTAGTTTTCCAGTTTTCAAGGCTTGGATCAAGATTGAAGATTCAAGCCGCTACAATCGTTTCAATTCGGTTTTTATACAATTTGTTTTTACAATTGCGTTCAATTTAATTATGTTTATATTTGATTTTATTATGTCTGGCTAGTCTTTTAATCTGAACCTAGGGTTTGTATATAGCTAATTGATTATGTGTTTTTAATTTATTGATATCAATTTGCCCTCCAACTTATGATTCATGATTCATGGTGCTTAATCTCTTGTAAATTATCTGATCAATGATTTACATGTCTAGCTGTTCAGTTTGAGTCTTGAATGCGATAATTGTTCTGCCGATTCATGAATGCATGATATAGTGTTAGCCTTGAGTCTTGAATGCGATAGGTGAAGCTATAGGAAGCTATTCTTTATGTGCTATTGGGAGTTAATTTATTCCTTGGAGTCTTGAATGTGAAAAGGGATTAATTAATCTACGTTCATAGGTGGTCGTTAGAGACGCTTGTGGATAATATAGTGATCTTTCATCAGGGTTGGATTAAAATTGGTAATTGAATCAATAGGTTGAATGCATGTAGTTGATTGGTGAAAATACATCCCTAGGGTCAGAGCTTTTCCATATTTGAATTTATCTACGTATTTTTATTAGTTTCTATTTGCGTTTTAATTTACGTCAACCAATCTCTACCTTTCGTTGCCTGAATATTACTATAGTTTAATTAGGATTACTTAGAGTCATTCGTTGTAATAGTCCCTGTGGATACGATACTCGGTTACTGATTTTGTGCTACAATTGCACCGTGTTAGTTGCGGTAATTTTGTTGCTAATAATTTAGTGATCAACTTTTTGGCGCCGTTGCCGGGGATTGTTTAGATTTTACTTTAATATTTCCAATAGGACTTAATAGTACTGCAAGATTTATTTGTTTTTATTTTTATTTTCTGGCTTTTATAAGTTGTGTTTCTGTAGGTTGCATATGAACACACGATCTCACGAGACTCCTCTCTTTGAGTTCGACCCTGATATCGACAAGACCTTGCGCAATCTTAAGAAGCAACAGAATCAAGTTGAGGATAATACGATGGCTACTCCAGAGCAAATCCAAATTCGAGCTCTGCAAGAGCAGTTGAAGAAGCTGCTTGACGCACAGGAGACGGGAGAGGC